>NW_007255294.1:891649-912358 GCF_000164805.1 Carlito syrichta | reverse complement strand
GGCCGCTTCCGGCCACTGCAGCCTCGACCTGCTGGGCTCCAGCAATCCTTCCGCCTCAGCCTTCCAAGTTGCTGGAACTATAGGCGCGCGCAACCACACCCAGCTAGTTTTTGATTTATTGTAGAGAGGAGGTCTCGCCAAGTTGCCCGGGCTGGTCTTGAACCCGCGGGCTCAGGTAATCCACTCGCCTCAGCCTCCCAAAGGCGGGGGATTACAGGCTGAGCCACCAAGCCTGGCCCATATTTTGTTTATCAAGTCCATTTTTAATGGGCAGCATGGTTGGTTCCATGTTTTTGCTATTGTGGAAGTGCTGCAATAAACATGTGTATGCAAGTATCTTTTTTTGTAGAATGATTTTTTTTTCTTTCTTTTTTTTTTTTAGTTGGAGTCTCAGTCTGTTGCCCAGACTGGAGTGCAGTGGCATGCTCCCGGCCACCGCAGCCTTGACCTGCTGGGCTCCGGTGATCCTTCCGCCCCAGCCTTCCAAGTAGCCGGAACAACAGGCGTGCACCACCACACCCAGCTATTTTTTAAAAAATTTATGGTAGAGACAGGGTCTTGCCAAGTTTCCTGGGCTGGTCTCGAATCCGCAGCCTCAGGCAATCCACTTGTCTTGGCCTCCCAAAGTGCTGGGATTATGGCTGAACCACCGAGCCCAGTCATTTATTTATTTATTATTTTATTATTCCTTTTTTTTAGAGACGAGCTCTCACCAGGTTCCCCGAGTGGATCTCGAACCCTCAGGCTCAGGCAATCCACTTGCCTCGGCCTTCCAGAGTGCTGGGATTACAGGCTGAATCACTGAGCCCGACCCTGTTTTTTGATTTATTAATGATGTCCGTCCTTACTGGAGTTAAGTGGTATCTCAATGTGGTTTTTTTTTTTTTGAGTTGGATTCTCACTCTGTCGCCCAGACTGGAGTGCAGTGGCATGCTCCCGGCCACCGCAGCCTCGCCTGCTGGGCTCCAGCGATCCTTCTGCCTCAGCCTTCCAAGTAGCTGGAACTACAGGCGCGCGCTACCACGTCCGGCTAATTTTCGATTTATTTTAGAGATGAGGTCTCACCAAGTTGCCCAGGCGGGTCTTGAACCGGTAGGCTCAGGCAATCCACTCGCCTCGACCTCCCAAAGTGCTGGAATTAGAGGCTGAGCCACCGAGCCTGGCCTCAATGTGGTTTTGATTTGCATTTCTCTGATGACTAGTGAGGCTGAACACTTTTTCATGTGCCTGTTGGATGCCCATATATCTTCTTTTGAGAAGTGTCTGTTCATGTCTTTTGCCCACTGTTTAATAGAACTGTTTGTTTTTTTCCTTTTGATTCATTTGAATTCCTTGTAGATCCTGGATGTTAGGTTTTTGTCAGATATACAGTTAGCAAATATTTTTTCCATTCTGTGGGTTGTCTTCCTGCTCTCTTGATGATTGCTTTTGCAAAACTACAGGCGTGGTAGTGCGCGCCTGTAGTTCCAGCTACTCGGAAGAGTGAGGCAGAAAAATCGCCAGAGCCCAGCAGGTGAAGGCTGCGGTGGCCAGGAGCGTGCCACTGCCCTCCAGCCTGGAAGACAGAATAAGACTCCAACTCAAAAAAAAGAAGGACAAAATTATGAACTTTGAAGCAACTTGGATTGATTTAGAGTCAATTATACTCAGTGATCTATCACAGAAACAGAGAACTGAATACTACATGTTCTCACTCATAAATGTATCTTGAACATTCATCAGAATACTATGAGAGAGGGGTCAGCAGTAGTGGGACACTGCCAGGGGAGGGGGAGTACACGATAACATCACTAAAGTTATGTGATCCTAAGCCAGGGGAAGTGAGGACCAGTTGAAGGCCCAAATTTCACCGCACGCAGACTACCTATGTACCTAATCCTTATTTGTATCCCACATCTTTACAATAAAACAAAGAAAAAAGAAAAAATTCAGTCTAAAATATTAGGCCAGCCTCCCTGAACAGTCTCTGATAGGGGAAGGGAGAGGTGCTCTCTCCTTGTCCAAAATAAAAGCTAATTTCCTTTCCTCTTTCCTGATACATAGTTAACACTGAAACAAGCATTCTTATACATCAATCTTGGCAAATAACTCTGTTTTGTTTTTTGGGGTTTTTTTTGTTTGTTTGTTTTTGAGTTGGAGTCTCACTCTGTTGCCCAGGCTGGAGTGCAGTGGCCGCTCCTGGCCACCACAGCCTCAACCTGCTGGGCTCCGGTGATCCTTCAGCCTCAGCCTTCCAAGTAGCTGGAACTACAGGCATGCGGTACCACGCCCGGTTAATTTATTTTATTTTATTTTATTGTAGAGATAAGGTCTCGCCAAGTTGCCCAGGCGGGTCTCGAACCCACGGGCTCAGGCAATCCACTCACCTCAGCCTCCCAAAGGCGCGGGATTGCAGGCTAAGCCACCGAGCCCGGCTTTTTGTTTGTTTGTTTGTTTTTTGTCTAAAGATAAATTCCTATGTGATGGATGATGTCAAAGCTTTAACATTTCCTCTGTGATTTTTATTATTAAGCTTAAAAAAGCATTTCCTGTTTGGATATTAGATATTTGTCTATTTTCTACTTTTATTGTTTCACTTTTTATATCAGATTATTTCATCCATCTGGAATTTATTTTGGTGAACATTGGAAAATTAGGATATAACTTTATTACTCCTCAGAATAATAAACTAGTTATCTCAGCACTAAAATGCTCCTTTTCTTCAGAAACTTGCCATGCCTCCCTCATTATAGGCCAAATTTTAAATATATGCATTGAGGTCTATTTCCAGCTTATTAATTTTGCTTCATTGAGCTCTCTATTTTTGTACTAGTTAAAGATAGTTCTTAATATTTTTGCTTTTAAATTTTTATAACAAAGAAGGAAGAAAAATTATCTGCAGAGAATGAGGGGACAGAGATGATAATGAAGATATAATGAAAGAGGAAATGGTTAAGACAAGACAGTGTAGTGTGTGTGACAAGGAGTCATTTAGAATTGATTAACTGAGGCACTGAGCGGTACTAATGGCCTGGCTATGGATACAGAATGTCAAATTGCAATGAGAGAAAAAGTCTGGCATCAGTACTCCCTAGAATTCACAGCAATCTAAAAGTAGAATCAGAGAAATTCTATGTATTATCCATTCATTTACTCACAGATATATATATTGACAGAGAGAGAGAGAGACAGAGACAGAGACAGAAAGAGAGAGAGAGACAGAGAACCTACTATGTATCAGGAACAATATTAGCCTGATTCTAAATCAGTGAACAAAAAGGTAGGATCCTGAAGCCTCCTGAAAGTAGAGAGAAAAACAGTCCCTAGAGTAGGATATGTATTCGGTGGGGCTATGCATCCTATTTTCTTTGGTAATTAAAATAAGAATTGTAGATGTTTGTCAGTTAGGGCAGTCAGAACATGGATCTCCTCATTATATTTGGGTTATCGTTCACTGTCTTGGGTTGACTTACCTGAAAGTAGAACCTGAGAGGGGGGTTCTTGTGCATGTGATTGATGTGTTGAGGAAGTGCTCTTAGGAGGAGGGTAAGGGAAGCAGGACAGGTCATAAGGAAAAGCTAAGCAAGGATGTAGTCTAGCTGGAGACTAGATTTGGCCTAAATCCATTGGGAACGCTAAACCATAAACTGCACTCCATAAGAGGATCCAACTTGAAACAAGGGCATCATTTTTGAATGCCAGAATTAGCCAAACACTGGCTGCCAGCTGCTAAAAATAGCAGCCTGATCTCCAGACTTTTCTTTTTTCTTATTACCATTCAGATAAAGTAATTTTAGGGAGAAATTAATGGAGGACGAACGCATTAACCAGGTAAAGAAAATATGGGTGAGACATCATGAACCTGTACTACATTCACAAAGTAAGACTTAACACCACTCTTTAACCATGATTCTAATTATAGCACTAGTTATAGCCCAGTCTCTGCACCTACATCTCTCTTTCAATTTAACAAAACCCTAAGCCTAACACAAGGTATAACTAACACTGACTCTGTTGCAACCCTAGACCTAAACCTGGCAGTAAACTTAATTCTAGCACCACTGTAACCCTAACTTTGACTCTATCCCAAAGATAACTCTGGCACTAACCTAGGCCCAGCCCCAGCCATAACCCTACCACTAACTTTAGTCCTATGGCTCTCTTTGTCCTTTCTGGGGTTTTTTGTTTTTTTTTTTAATTCCTATTCTCTAATCTTCCTATTAGATCTGTGAACTGCCCAGTATCTCTGCAATACATTCCTGTTTTGTTTAAATTAAACAATGTTCATTCTATTAGCCATGACTAATGCAGAAATGGGTACCAGGAATAGATGCGAGCAAATATTCCTGACATGTTAGAGGAAATATATTAAAGGAATATCTGGTTTGCCTGGGACAAAAGCAATGAAACACAGTTCATTTTAAAGGATGGGGATTTGGCAGCCTTTAGCAGAATGTGGGGAAACAGTTGTTTAAATCATTATCTGTAGTTGCTTAGAATGGATATTCATTAAGAAAAAGGGCTTTAAAGCAATAAATGATTGCCACAGAACAAACACACACACACACACACACACACACACACACACACACACAACACAACACAAAAAATATAAGACCCATGAGTTCAGATAGCTTCTTCTAGTGAGACTGGAGAGCGTTAAGTCGCTAAATTCTTGGTTCAAGGCATGAAATAAAGCCTAGGGAATTTCTTATTTTTTTAAAAAAATTCATTCATTTTTGTTTTTATTTTTAAAATGTGAGGTACAATTCAGGATTGGGTATACAAGTGGTCATCGTACATGTCAAGTTTGGGCCTCCCTTCGGTCCCCACTTCACCTGGTTTGAGATCAGGTGTCCTTATTGATGTTATGTGTCCCTGGCAGTCTCCCACTACTGCCAGTCCCTTTCTTATAGCATTATGGTAAATGTTCAGGGTCCACTTATAAGTGAGAACATATGGTACTCATTTCTTTTTTTTTTTTTTTTTTTGAGTTGGAGTTGGAGTCTCTGTCACCCAGACTGGAGTGCCGTGGCCACTCCCAGCCACCGCAGCCTCAACCTGCTGGGCTCCGGCGATCCTTCCGCCTCAGCCTTCCAAGTAGCTGGAACTACAGGCGTGCGCTACCACGCCAGGCTAATTTTTTTATTTATTGTAGAGATGAGGTCTTGCCAAGTTTCCCAGGCGGGTCTCAAACCCGCGGGCTCAGACCATCCTCTCACCTCAGCCTCCCAAAGTGCTGGGATTACAGGCTGAGCCACCGAGCCCGGCTGGTACTCAGTTCTTTGTTTTTAGTGATAGATCACTGTAGTATTATAGACTCTAAATTCATCCAAGTTGCTGCAAAGTCCATAATTTTGTCCTTTGTTATGGCTGCGTAATATTCCATTGTGTATATGTACCACATTTTTTAAATCCAGCCCAGTTTCAATGGGCAGTACAGTTGGTTCCATGTTTTTACTATTATGAATTGTGCTGCAACAAACATGCATGAGTAGGTATCTTTTTTGTAAAGTGATTTAAGTTCCTCCTGGTATAGTCCCAAAGGAGGGATTGCTGGGTCATATGTAAGGTCAATTTCTAGTTATTCTGAATCACCACTGTTTTCCATATTGGTTGAACTAGTTTGCATTCCCCTCAAAAGTGTAGAAGTGTTTCCTTTTCTCTGCATCCTAGCCAGCACCTGTTGTTTTTTGTTTTATTAATGATGGTCATCCTGACTGGAGTCAGGTGATATCTCAGTGTGGTTTTGGTTTGCATTTCTCTGATGATTAGTGAAGCAGAGCACTTTTTCATGTGTCTGTTGGCTGCTCGTATGTCTTCTTTCGAGAAGTGTCTATTCATGTCTTTTGCCCACTTTTTAATGGGACTGTTTGTTTTTTTCCTTTCAGCATGCTTGAGTTCCTTGTAGATCCCGGATGTTAGGTCTTTGATAGATATACAGTTGGCAAATATTTTTTCCCATTCTGTGAGCTGTCTCTCCACTCTCTTGAAGGTTTCTTTTGCTTCACAGAAGCTTTTCGGTTTGATGACATCCCACTTGTCTATCTTATTTCTTATGGCATAGGCTTTTGGGGTTTTATCAGAAATTGGTTGCCTATCCTGATTTCTGTAAGGATGTCTCCTGCATTTTCTAAGATGGTTTTTTTTTTTTTTTTTTTTTGAGTCAGTGTCTCACTCTGTCGCCCAGACTGGAGTGCTGTGGCATGCTCATGGTCACCCCAGCATCAACCCACTCGGCTCACGTGATCCTTTCACCTCAGCCTTCCAAGTAGCTGGAACTACAGTCGCGCACTACCATGCCCGACTAATTTTTTGATATATTATAGAGACGAGGTCTCACCAAGTTGCCCAGGTTGATCTCAAATCCCTGGGCTCAGGCAATCTTCTTGCTTCAGCCTCCCAAAGTACTGAGATTACAGGCTTGAGCCACCAAGCCCGGTCATTTCTAAGATTCTTAAAGTTTGAGGTTTTACGTTTAGGTCTTGATCCATTTGGAGTTGATTGTACATGGTGATAGGTAGGAATCATATTTAATTCTTTTGCACATGGTCAGCCAGCTTTCCCAGCAGCATTTACTGAATATGTTCTCCTTGCCCCAGTGGTTGTTAGGAGAGGGTTTGTCAAAGATGAGTTAGTTGAGAAATTCAGGTTTTGCTTCCAGAATCTCTATCTTGTTCCATTGGTCTATATGCCTTTTCTTGTAACAATACCAGTCTGTTTTGATTATTGTAGCCTTTTAGTAAAGTTTAAAGTCAGAAAGTGTGATACCTCCTGCTTTGTTTCTTTTGTTAAGGATTGTTTTGGTTATTCATGGTTGTTTATGTTTCCATATGAATTTCTGTATTGTCTGAGAAGAATGATGTTGGTAATTTAATGTGTATTACATTGAATCTGTAGACTGCCTTTGGTAGGATGGACATCTTAACAATATTGATTCTTCTAATCCATGATCTTGGAATATTTTTTCATTTGTTTGTGTCATCTTTTATTTCTTTGAGCAGTGTTTTGTAGTTTTTGTTGTAAAGATCCTTCACTTCTCTGGTTAGGAAGATGCTGAGGTATTTCATTTTTTTGTGGCTATTGTAAATGTGATTGTGTTTTTTATTTGGTTCTCTGCCTGTTTGTTATTGGTGCATAAGAATGCAACTGTCAGCCGGACTCTGTGGCTCAGCCTGTAATCCTGCATTTTGGGAGGCCAAGGTGAGTGAATTGCCTGAGCCCGCGGGTTTGAGACACGCCTGGTCAACTTGGCGAGACCTCATCTCTACAATAAATCAAAAAAATTAGCTGGGCATGGTAGCGCGTGCCTGTAGTTCCAGCTACTTGGAAGGCTGAGGCGGAAGGATCACCGGAGCCCGGCAGGTCGAGGCTGCGGTGGCCAGGAGCATGCCACTGCACTCCAGTCTGGGCGACAGAGTGAGACTCCAACTCAAAAAAAAAAAAAAGAAAAGAATGCGACTGTCTTTTGCACATTTATTTTGTACCCTGAAATTTTTACCAAAGTTCATTTTCGGTGCAAGGAGGTTTTTGACAGATTATCTTGGATTTCTGAGGTACATGATCATATCTTCAGCAAAGGGGGATAACTTGACTTCTTCTTTTCCTATTTAGATACCCCTGATTTCCTTCTCTTGTCTGATCTAGCTAGGACTTCAAACACTATGTTGAACAGGAGGGGTGAGAGTGAGCAGCCTTATCTTGTTCTAGTTTCCAGAGGAAATGCTTCCAATTTCTCTCTATTTAGCAATATGTTGTCTGTGGGTTTTTCATAGATGGCTCTTACTATTTTGAGGTATATTCCCTCTATGCTTAGATGTTCAAGGGTTTTTTTTTAATCAAGAAGGGATGCTGGATTTTATCGAAAGCATTTTCTGCTTCTAATGATATAATCACGTGTTTCTTGTTTTTACATCTGTTGATGTATTTAATTATATTTCTGGTCTTACAGGTGTTGAACCAGCCCTGCATCCTAGGAATTAAACCTACTTGGTCATGATGGATAATTTTTTAGATGTGTTGTTGGATTCAATTTGCTAGAATCTTGTTGAGAATTTTTGCATCGATGTTCATCAGGGATATTGGCCTATAGTTCTCTTTCTTTGTTGGAATTTTACTCAGTTTGGGTATCAGTGATGTTAGTTTCATAAAATGATTTGGAGAGAGTTCCATCTTTCTTGATTGCCTGGAAGACTTTAAATAAAATTGGTATCAGCTACTCCTTATATGTTTTGTAGAATTCTAGAAATCTGTCTGGTCCGGGATTTTTTTTTTTTTTTTGTAGATAGTTTTCTTATGGTAGAGTCAATTTCCTGGGTTGTTATTGGTCTGTTTAGGATCTCAATATTGTCTTGTTTCAACCTTAGAAGTTCATGTGATGTCAGAAAGTCCTCCATTTCATTTAGGTTATTGAGTTTGTTTCCATACAGGTGTGCATAGTAATCTTTGGTAATATTTTGTATTTCTTTGGGGTCAGTTGTGACTTGATCTTTTGCATTTCTGAATGTGTTTATTTGGGATTTTTCTCTTTCTCTTGGTCTTTCTGGCTAGGGGGTCCATCAATCTTGTTTGTCCTTTCAAAGAACCAACCTTTTGTTTTGTTGATTTTTTTCTATAATATTTTTGTCTTCTATGTCCTGTATTTGGGCTTTTACTTTAGTGATCTGGATTCTTCTGGTAATGTTAGGGTTTTAGTGGTCTTGCCTTTCCAGCTCCCTTAGGTGATTTCCTCCTTCTCTAAACAAACAAATAAATAAAGTCTGGAAAACAGAGTTATAATCTGAGACACTGTAATGGAGAATCATGGTCCCTCACCCAAGTGCCAGACCTAAGACATATCAGAACATAGAGTCCTTGAATGAAAGTTAGACCCAAATGCTCACAAGGATGCATACAGTACTAGCATACAGAAACGTATTGCATGTCTTCCTAGCCTTTCACAGACAGATTTGAAGCCATAGATTATAATAATGGTATACCAGGGAAAGAGAAATACCCAGACTTCTACAGGATTATCGGACACTAGTTTTGTTTTGTTTTGGGGTGAGGGTTTTGAGTTGGCGTCTCATTTTGTCACCCAGACTGGAGTGCAGTGGCACACTCATGGCCACCCCAGTGTCAACCTGCTGGGCTCCGGCGATCCTTCTGCCTCAGCCTTCCAAGTAGCTGGAACTACAGGCATGCAGTACCGCGCCAGCTAGGACACTAGTTTTAAGATAACAGTATCTCCAGTGGTTCTAGGATCCATTTGGTCCACCAGTGAGAGTGAGATTTTTGGATAAGTGATCAGTGGGATCCCTTAGTGTCCATCTCATAGCAGGCTCAGTAGGACTCCAAACATATCCTATGATTATTTTCCTAGCTCCTGAGTGTAACCTTGGAATATATATATTCACCAATTGCAGAATATATACTTCTTGATCTGTGGAATAAAGGATATTGTGGTTAAAAGAACCAAGTAAACACTCCTATAACTACTCCTATCCACTGAAATAGCAAATATGGGATCTGTATCCATATGGGATCTACCACCATCAAAGGTTGTAAAAGCACAAAAACATCACCAAACTTCTAAATAAAGATTAAAAACATCTTTTAATATCAAACACTAAAATAAACACAAGCCATCCATATATTTAAGAAAGATTAATGAAAATAAGTAAGATAATTTTTTGTAAAAAAGTGTAAGAAACAGGGGTAATAATTCCTATTTACATTTCTATTTAGTTAGCAAGATAGACCAGGACAAAAGATCTTGAACAATAACAGTGGATTACCTTAGAGTTTATCAACTGATGATTTAAATAGTAGTTTCTCTTTCAGATGTGGTTTTCTTAGAGACCACAAGGAGTAAGTCAACCTTCTTAGCATCTGATATGTAACTTGTTATTTGGCAAATGCATGTTTCTTTACCCAGTATGTAGAAAACGCAAGAAGCCACTTGCTTTCACCTGAAAGGTACGTGCCATACTTGTAAATTTTGCCTCAGAGTTATGTCCACTCTGGTTCTGTGTTGTAGTTTAGGCCACAGAGACATTAATCATCTCATCACTCTACAGAAAATCACATGGGTTAACTACATTGACGTCATTATGCTGATAGAATCAGGAAAGATGAAAGTAATAAATCGTCTAGATTCCTTGATAATATACATGTTATTCTCTGAAGGTGGGAGATAAATCATAAGAAAACTCAGAGGTCTTTTATCTGGTTGAGTTTTCTGACAACACAGTAATCCTAATACATACATCAAGATATTCCCTTCAAAGCAAAGAAGAAATTGTGACATCTTGTATTCCTACCACTAAGAAAGATGCACAATGTTTAGTGGAGCTCATTGGATTTGTGAGACAACATGTACCATATTCAGATGTACTACTCTGAATTTACTAAGTGATATGAAAAGAATGCCAAATTTGAGTGGGCCCCTGAACCAGAGAGGTTCTCCAGTTTGCCCAAGCTCATGAGCAAATAGCTCTGTGATTTGGCCCACATACTCCAATGGAGGCAATGGTAATCTAAGTATCCGTATCAGAGCCACATTGATCCTGTGGCCAACCCCAACAGCACTATCACCAGAGTTGGCCCCATGAGTTTAAATGGAGAAGCCTCTCTTCATCAGTAATTCCCTTTGAGAAACGGGTTTTTTTGTTGCTGTTTTTATAGTTGCTCTCTTTTATTATTTGTTATTGTTGTTAACCTCTTACTGTACCTGATTTATAAATTAAACTTTATCATAGGTATGTAGGGAAAAAACAGTACCATTTGTGATTTCAGGCATCCATGGGGGGGTGTCTTTGGAATGTATTCCCCATGGATATGGGGGACTACTGTACAATGTATTGCTATCAACTGTAGTTACCATGTTGTACAATAGATCTTTTGAACTTATTCTTCCTGACTAACTGAAATTTTGTATCTTTTGATTAGCATGTCCTCAATCCCCCCTTCAACCACCCCAGCTCCCAGTAACTGGCCCTTCTACTCTCTGCTTTTGTGTTCAACTTGAGAAACAGTTCTTGCCTTGTTAGAAGGGCCTGGTGGATACCATTGTTAGAAGGGCCTGGTGGATACCATATGCCCTTGGGATATGAGATGGTGTTATCATGAACTGAGTTATAAGATCCACAAAGCCAGCTGGGTGCAGTGGCTCAAGCCTGGGGAGGCCAAGGTGAGGAGATTGCCTGAGCCCACAGGTTTGAGAACAGCAACTTGGCGAGACCTCATCTCTACAATAAATTGAAAAATTAATTGGGCATGGTAGCACACACCTGTAGTTCCAGCTACTTGGAAGGCTGAGGCAGAAAGATCGCTGGAGTCTAGCGGGTCAACGCTGGAGTGGCCCTGAGCGTGTCACTGCACTCCAGCCTGGGCAATGGAGTGAGACTCCAACTCAAAAAAAAAAAAAAAAAAAAATCCACAAAACCATAAACATGGGTGTGCCCAATGTTACCACATCATTAATTGCAGGACTGAAGATATTGGTAAGTCACCTGAGCAGGTTGTTTACACTTTCAGAATGCCTACTCTTGATGCATGTCCACCTCTTCCTAACCCACAGCTTTGGTCTCTTGGGAAGTTCCCTTTGACCAATTGACTAAGAAAGAAAAATTTAAGCCTGGCTTAAAATTCGCCTTGCAAATTTTCTTAGAACGAACCAGACATGGACTGCTTTAGCATCGCATGAATGAAAGACAAAGAGAGAGGGTCAGTGAAGACTAAAGGAAACAAAATCCTTCTAGTGAAGGAACTTTAGAATAGTAAACCCACTTTCTCGGACAGAGAAAAGACCTAAAGTAAAGAGCAACAAGATTCAGAGGCAGGGACTAATGGCCACAAGAAGTGAAAGCCTCCAGGTCATTCTTCCTCTCTTATGTCTTATCTTGAAACACTCTGTACAGCAACCTCCCATGTGCCCTTCCACTGTTTCCCTTCCCAAACCTTTCCCCATGTCCTCTGGACTCAACCTGTCATCAGCCAAGTCCACTGGCTACTCGCTGAAGACACTGCTTCTCCCACAAACCTCTCAAGCCATGGCTGTTTTTTTCATACCACCTCAAATGATTCTTTTCATGGTCCATCACTCCCTTCTGGTTTTTACTTCCCTGATCACTAAAATTACTCTTCTCTGTATAAACTACTCTGCCCTTCTCTTTCTTCATTCAACTCATCTGGTTAATCTTAATTTTGGTTCAACTCAATTCTCTTCCTCCTTTCTGTGCTAACATGGGAGTGGAAGATTGTGGCTGGAGAAAAAACACACCATCATGCTAACCAGTCCTACTTGAGGTTTATAACCCACAGCTCTCAGGTGGCTTTTCAGGCCTCTGGGAAATCCTACATTTCTTAGACAATTCACCGTCTCCTGCATTAAGCTGATTACTTTATAACTCCTCTCTCCTTCAACCTCTGATATTCTTATCACTTCCCCACTCTCAGAATCATTGAGTCAGCTCACGTACACGATTCTGAATCCATGAGCTCTGTCTTCCCTCAGATACAGGGACTGTCTGCTTCTATGTCAGGCAGCCCCTCTGCTTGTTCTCTGGATCTACCCCTCTCATCTGCACATGGCTTGTGCTCCTCCAAGTCTCCTCCTCTGTCCTGAGTCATCAGTTTGTTTCTCTGACATTAACTTGCTATATTTTAATTTTTTTCTTTTACTAGAAGCAATTTCATGAAAAGAAATTAGGAAATTTAATGAAATTGATATGTTTTTAGTAAAATTTAAAAGAACAAAATAGGCTCAAAAATAGATTAGAAAACAGAATAAAACAATAACCAAAGAGGAAATGGAAAAATTTTGTGAACGATCTCCAGTCCTTCCAAAAAAGCCACGTCAAGACAAAAAGCTAATGAAGGTAAGTTTTGTCAATTATTAGCTTCACGAATAATATGTACATTTTAGGTAACTTATCATAAAAGACTTTTAATCTTTTAAAGATACACACTGAAATATGAGATTGGCAATTGCTTCAAAATAATTCAAGAGATGAGAGGATTGAGCCAGGATAGAGATAAACTGGCTTTGCATTGATACCTGTTGAAGCTAGTGATGAATACATGGGAGTTCACTATATGATTCTTTTCTTTTTAAATTTAGAGACAGGATCTTGCTATGTTGCCCGAGCTGGAATGCAGTGGCTATTCATGGGTGTGATCATAGCCACTACAGCCTGGAACCCCTGGCCTCAAGCAATCCCCCCTCAGCCACCTTAGTATCTGAGACTACAGACTTGCACCACAGCACCTG
Organism: Carlito syrichta; assembly: GCF_000164805.1. Classification (NCBI taxonomy): domain Eukaryota; kingdom Metazoa; phylum Chordata; class Mammalia; order Primates; family Tarsiidae; genus Carlito; species Carlito syrichta. Next base: position 899,127 of record NW_007255294.1, on the reverse strand, counting down.
GCTATATGATTCTATTTTTATGCCTGAAATTTTTTATAATAAAATGTTTTTCAAAAACTACTGAATATATTGGTGATGTTGTTAATCTTGGAAAATCAAAGAATGAGATAAGACCCCTAGAGACCTCAGAGATACAATATCAGGATCATCCCTTTAAAAAAAGGAACAAAGACTGGGCCCAGTGGCTCATGCCTATAATCCCAGCACTTTGAAAGGCAGAGGTAAGAGGATTGCCTGAGCTCACAGGTTTGAGACCAGCCTGGGCAACTTGGCGAGACTTCATCTCTACAAAAAATAAAAAAATTAACCGGGAGTGGTGACACATGCCTGTAGTTCCAGCTACTTGGAAGGCTGAGGCGGAAGGATTGCCTGAGCCCAGCAGATTGAGGCTGTGGTGGCTGTGAGCATGCCACTGCCCCCCAGTCTAGGCAATAGAGTCAAGATTCCAACTCAAAAAAACAAAAAAGAGGAACAATTGTGACAAAATTAGAGAATAATGGAACACAGCAAATCTTTTTGAAAAATGTTTTCTCTGGGCTGGATTCTTCCCAAGTTTTTGTCTAAAACACATGTCACACATGTCACAGTAGACACCTTATGATTAATACAAGTTAAGGTTTTCTTCCAGTAAAACATTTTCTATATGAATTATCCAGGACCCCAAAGAATCTTGACTACTAAAAAGGAGGGAGACTAGTGTCCTGCTAGCTAGAAAACTAAATTCTTTCAGAGGAATTATTCTGATTTTCAACTCTCAGTTATGTGCAATTGATGTATTTGTCTGTTCCTATGACAGAAATAACCCTTGAACTACTGTGACTTCGGGTTATATTTTGCTTTCTAGTCAGGATTAGTACCTTTTGATTGTTTTTTAAAAATTGTCTTAAATATTTATACGTATTTATTCTTCATAGAAGTTTTAGAATATACTGCCATTTCTTTAAAATTTCTTTGGCATTAGATTGGAATTATGTAAGATTCACTGATTGATTTGGGGATAAATGACATATCACAACATCAAGTCTTTCCATCTGGTTAATTTGGTTAACATGTAATTACTATCCTCAGGTTTTAGTCAACTCTAATTAAACATGACAACCTTATATTAGCTGTGCTTCGGCAGACAGTTGGGGAACCTCAAAGTGGCACAGATTGGAAAGAGCTGCAGAGGCAAGAGGCCTGCAATGAGTCATTTAGAGACCCAGAACAAGAGGTAACAAGAATAAGGGAATGTATTTTTTTTTTTTTTTTTTTTTTGAGTTGGAGTCTCACTCTGTCGCCCAGACTGGAGTGCAGTGGCCGCTCTTGGCCACCGCAGCCTCGACCTGCTGGGCTCCAGCAAACCTTCCACCTCAGCCTTCCGAGTAGCCGGAATTACAGGCGCACGCTATCACGCCCAGCTTTTTTAATTTATTGTAGAGATGAGCTCTCGCCTGCCCAGGCGGGTCTCGAACCCATGGGCTCAGGCAATACACTCACCTTAGCCTCCCAAAGGCGCGGTATTACAGGCTGAGCCACCGAGCCCGGCTGGGATTTTTTTTTTAAAGTCAGACTCTTACTCTGTTGCCCAGGCTGGAGTGCAGTGGCATGATCATGGCCACCGCAGCCTTGACCTGCTAGGCTTAGGTGATCCTTCCACCCCAGCCTTCCAAGTAGCTGGAACTACAGACGCAGGCCACCATGCCTGGCTATTTTTTTGTGTGTGATTTATTGTAGAGATGAAGTCTCACCGAGTTACCCAGGATGGTCTCGAACCCCCGGCTTAGGCAATTCTCTCACCTTGGCCTCCCAAAGTGTTGGAGTTACAGGCTGAGCCACCACGCCCGGACTTTTTTTTTTTTTTTAAATCAGGTTCTCACTCTGTTGTCCTGACTGGAGGCCAGTGGCACAGTCTCTGCTCACCTCAGCCTCAAACTCTTGGACTCAAGAAATCCTCTTTCCTCAACCTCCCAAGTAGCTAGGATTACAGGAATGTGCCACCATGCCCAGCTAATTTTGACTTTATTATGCTTTATTGGTTTCCCCTCTATTGATTTGGATGTCCTGTAATTATTTCAATTTCTCTAGCAATAATACCTAACATCTAAAATCTATATTTCTCCTTAAAACTCAAACACTACACAAAATAAAACTTTTAGATTTACCTCTTTTCTCCATCCTCTTCTTTCTGTAACTTTCCAGGCTTTGTGAAAACAGTATAATTTAATTTTAAATTATATTTATTTTTTACACTTAAATATTTCTTGAATAACCAATGTACTAAATATCCTAATCTATTACAGATTATTTAAACTTTAAATAACACTGGTTTCAATGTTTACCACTATTTCTTTTTTTAGAGTCTCACTCCATTGCCCAGGCTGGAGTGCAGTGGCATGCTCATGGCCACCCCAGCATCAGCCTGCTGGGCTCAGGTGATCCTTCCACCTCAGCCTTGCAAGTAGCCAAAACTATAGGCGTGCGCTACCACACCTGGCTGACTTTTTGATTTATTGTAGAGACAAGGTCTCACTATGTTGCCCAGGTTGGTCTCGAACCCGCAGGCTCAGGCAATCCTCTTGCCTCAGCCTCCCAAAGTGCTAGGATTACAGGCTTGAGCCACGGTGCCTGGCCTACCACTATTTTTAAATAAATTATTATTATCATTATTTTTAGTAGGAGTCTCACTCTCCCAGGTTGGAATGCAGTAGCACGCGCATGGCCACTGCAGTCTTGACCTGCTGGGCCCAGGTGATCCTTTCTTCTCGTCTTCCAAGTAGCTGGAACCCAGGTGCACACCACCATACCCAGCTAATTTTTTTATTTATCATAGAGCTAAGGTCTCACCAAGTTGCCTAGGCTGGTCTTGAACCCCTGAACTCAGGCCATCCTCTCACCTCCACATCAATACAATTTTTTATATTAGAATAATTTTAGACTGGGTGCGCCTATAATCCCAACACTTTGGGAGGCTGAGGTGAGAGAATTGCCTGAGCTCACAGGCTCGACACCAGCCTGGGCAACTCGGCGAGACCTCATCTCTACAATAAATCAAAAATTAGCTGGGTGTGGTGACACGTACCTGTAGTTCCTGCTACCTGGAAGGGTGAGGCAGAAGGATCACCCGAGTTCAGCAGGTCAAGGCTGCAGTGGCCGTGAGCGTGCCACTGCACTCCAGCCTGGGCGACAGTGAGACTCTGACTCAAAAAGAAAAATTTTAGACATGTGGAAAAATTACAAAGATAATACAAGTTGTTTCCCTATACCCTACACCCAGTTTCCCCTTACATTAGTATGATATTCTTGTCACAATTAATGAACAAATACTGATACACTATTTTTTTATTATTTATTTATTTGTTTGTTTATTTTTTGAGTCAGAGTCTCACTCTTCTGCCCAGGCTGGACTGCAGTGACATGATCACAGCCACCACAACCTCGACCTGCTGGGCTCAGGCAATCCTTCCTCTCAGCTTTCCAAGTAGCTGGAACTACAGGCATACACTATCATACCTGGTTAATTTTTTTTATTTATGGTAGAGATGAGGTCTCACCAAGTTGCCTAGGCTGGTCCGGAACCCCCAGGCTCAGGCAATCCTCTCACCTCTGTCTCTCAAAGTGCTGGGATTACAGACATGAACCACTGCACCCAGCCTGATACATTATTATTGAATCCACATTTTGTTCATATTTACTTAGTGTTTACTGAATGTCCTTTTTCTGTTCCAGGATTCTATCCAGAATGTCCCATTACCTTTAGTCATCTTGTCTCTGGGTTTTTCCTGACTGACAGTTTCTCAGACTTTCCTAGTTTTTGATGACCTCGTCAGTTTTGAGGAGTACTTATCAGATTGTTTTAGAGTGTCTCTCAGTTGGGATTTGTCTGATGTATTTCTCATGATTAGTTTGGGACTATGGATTTGGGGGAGGAAGAGCATAGAGATAAAGGGCCATTCTTATCACATCCTATTCTGGGAACACACTATCAGCCTGACTTACTACTGCTGATGTCAGCCTTGATCACCTGGCTGGGGTAGAGTTTGTTAGGTGTCCCCACTGTGAGGTTACTTGTTTATCTTCCCTTCCCATACTGCACTCTTTGAAAGGAAGTCACAGCCGGGCTTGGTGGCTCAGCCTGTAATCCTGCACCTTGGGAGGCTGAGGTGAGTGGATTGCCTGAGCCCACGGGTTAGACGCGCCTGGGCAACTTGGTAAGACCTCATCTCTACAATAAATCAAAAAAATTAGCTGGGCGTGGTAGCGCGCGCCTGTAGTCCCAGCTACTTGGAAGGCTGAGGCGGAAGGATCGCCGGAGCCCAACAGGTCGATGCTGCAGTGGCCGGGAGTGGCATTCCAGTCTGGGCGACAGAGTGAGACTCCAACTCAAAAAAAAAAAAAAAAAAAAGAAAGAAAGAAAGAAAGGAAGTCATTATGTGCAGTCCACATTTATGAAGTGGGAGTTATACTTCGTATACTTCGCCTCTAGAAAGTAGACTTCCACATACCTAATTTGGAATTTTTCTGCATGAGAGATTTTTTTCTTCTTCACCATGTAGTTATTTATTCACTCATTTATTTATGTCAGTATGGATTCATGCATATTTATTTTGTACTTTGAATTATAATCGAATATGATTTTATTTTCTTGCTCTAATTGCTCCAGATTTGGCCACTGGTCCAGTTGACTCCTGTGCCCCTTTGACATAAACTCCATAATTGTGGGTTTAGTTTTTGTTTTAGGATTTCTTTCTTTTTTTTTTTTTTTTTTTGGAACCAAAGTTTCACTCTGTTGCCCAGGCTGGAGTGCAGTAGCACAGTCACAGCTCACCACAGCTTTGAACTCCTGGGCTCAGGCAATCCTTCTGCCTCAGCCTCCAGAGTAGCGGGAACTACAGGCATGAGCCACCATGCCTGGCTAATTTTTTTGGTTTTTTGGTAGAGACAGAGGTCTTGCTGCATTGTCTAGGCTGGTGTTGAACTCCTAGGCTCAAGCAATTATCCTGCCTCAGCCTCCCAGAGTGATGGGATTACAGGTGTGAGCCACCATGCCTGGCCCCTAGCAGCAGACTCTTAAAGGAAGATACCAGGTCTATTTATTAGCTGAGTTGACAAAAAGGGACTTTCAGGAATGGGAATGAAATGCACATGCCTTTCATTTTATTTGAATCACCCAATGTGATAGAACTCAAAAGCCACCCCATCCAGGTGAGATGACGTTTTTGTCAACAGAAGCATAAAGCCAAGAACATAGTACAGGAACATCTATGTCTGATTATCTTGGGTATGCTGCAGAGAGGGTGAATATTTCTCAGGACAAGAACTCAAACTTGAGTTGCCTCCATTCAGAAGACTTGTCCAATACCCCCTTCAAGGTTGCACATCCCAGTGTCAACCAGAAGAAATAACACAATTTGAGGAAACTTGATGAAGTCATTGTTTCCTTATCCCCACCTCCCATTTCAAAAGTGTGTCAGATAGAACATGTTTTATTGGCTCTTTTCTCTCCCCTTACCTGGTTTGAAAGTTTTACAACCTGTGTCTATTTCTTTAGTATATTCAAATTTTAACAATTTTATATTGCTTTGTCAAAATAAGACATTAATCTTACTTAAGAATGTATCATAAGAAAACAAACAAAAATAATCCAAGTAAAGAGACTGACAGATGACACATGAAACATAGTGATACAAGATGTCCCTGGAGACCTTGTCTCTACAATAAAATTTTAAAAATTAGCTAGTTGTGGTGGTGTGCATCAGTAGTCCCAGCTACTTGAAAGGCTGAAGCAATGCAAACTAGTACAACCTCTTTGGAAGACAGTGTGGCAAACCCTGAAAGAACTAGAAATTGACCTTCCATATGACCCAGCAATTCCCCTATTGGGAATATATCAGGAGAGACTCATTTTTCTACATAAATGATACCTAGCCGGGCTCAGTGGCTCAGCCTGTAATCCCACGCCTTGGGAGGCTGAGGTGAGTGGATTACCTGAGCCCGCGGGTTTCGAGACCCGCCTGGGCAACTTGGTGAGACCTCATCTCTACAATAAATCAAAAATTAGCTGGGCGTGGTAGAGCGCGCCTATAGTTCCAGTTACTTGGAAGGCTGAGGCGGAAGGATCGCCGGAGCCCAGCAGGTCAAGGCTGTGGTGGCCGGGAGCGGCCACTGCACTCCAGTCTGGGCAACAGAGTGAGACTCCAACTCCAAGTCAAAAAAAAAAAAGAAAAGATACCTGCACACGTAGTTCATTGCAGCTCTACTCGCAATAGCAAAAACATGGAACCAACCGTGTTGCCCATCAAAGCTGGACTGGATTAAAAAAATGTGGTACATATACACAATGGAATATTATGCAGCCATAAAGAAGGACAAATATATGGACTTTACAGCAACTTGGATGGATTTGGAGTTGATCGTACTCAGTGATTTATCACAGAAACAAAGAATAGAGTTCCATACGTTCTCACTCATAAACGGAACTTGAACAATTATAGTGCTATAAGAAAGCGATTGACGGTGGTGGGAAACTGTCAGGGGAGGGGGGTGGGACTGATAGTTGAGGGAAACTGCAAGGGAAGGGAGGGGCATACCTCATCAACAAGGGTACCTCCAAGATCAGTGTTTATATACCTAACCCTGAAATGTATCCCACATCTTTATAATAAAAATTAAAAAAAAAAAAGTTAGACTGAGGCAGAAGGATCACCTGAACCCAGTAGACTGAGGCTGTGGTGGCTGTGAAAGTGCCACTGCACTCCAGTAACAGAATAATACTCAGACTCAAAACAAACAAACAAACCCAAAAACCCACTGCTGCTGCTGAGTACTCAATTTAATGGGTCCCTTCCCTTAGCTAAGTAAGCTTCCTCTTTCCCAATTTCTTGTGACCTATGTGGAGGTTGTTTTCCATTGGCTTATTTATTCCTAAAGCCCAGTCAGAGAAACAGGAGTCTACTCATTAGCTGTAGTTTGCTAACTGTGATAAATTTAGTAACACTCGGAGGAAAAATCCCTTGCTAGTGCTGAGCACTGCAAGTTTGTTACCTTTGTTTTCTTCTTGCAGTCCCTGCAGCACAGAAACAGCTGAACCTGCCTCACCTCACTTCATCTCCCGGTGACAACATAACAGTGTCTCAGAAGATTCCTTGGAGGCTTTTTGCTTTGCTTTGACTGTTGCCAACATAGATTCATGCTAAGCTAAATGTTGACCAATACGCATAACACAGGGGGTGCCAAAAATATATATGCACATTTCAAGTATGACATTTGCCTAAAAGATGGCGTTAATCAAATGAATGCTAGTATCACCATGTGATAGTCAGGATAGTCAAAGAAAATGTCGGAAGCACAGTTGAGCAAACGCCATACTACACATTGCTGTCATAATTCAATTCAACTTCAAAAAGTTATACATAGATAACATCTCTTAAAATGTGTATACAAGCCGGGCTTGGTGGCTCAGCCTGTCATCCCGCGCCTTTGGGAGGCTGAGGTGAGTG
>NW_007255294.1:884349-891545 GCF_000164805.1 Carlito syrichta | reverse complement strand
AAAAAAAAAAAAAAAATGTGTATACATTTTTGGGCACCCCTGTAGTAACAGAAGGTTAGGTGTCTTAGTTTGGGTTCCCCAAAAGTAGCCCTGAGATATGCAAGCAGTTTATTTGGGTGAGATCCCAGCAAACATGGGCAGGAGACCAGAGTAATGAGACAGAACAGGAAGGTAGTCAATGAAGGGTGTTTTATTAAGCAAAAAATAACTGGAGCCTAGATACATGAAGAAAGTCTGGGAGTCAGCATAGAATATGTACTCCAAAGGGACAAAAGAATAGCAACTTCTGGAAGAGAATCTTCAATTTCCCAGAACTTCCAGCCCACTGCATTGAGCAGAGCAGGTTTCGGTAGCCAAAGATCAGCAAAAGAGATGCAGGTGCTGGCTGCACTATGACTGTAAGCCTGCAAATAATATGGGTGGAGCCCCAGCAGTGTCCCCATGATAGGTTTTTCCCAGTTCTTATCAACAAGTAATGATTTCAGATGCCCTAACATGGCGTGATGGTGCTTGCACGTTGCCTGACCATATATGGTGGCCTCTTTCCTTGGTAACAGGCCTAACCCCTAGTCCTATGGTCATATGACCCACCCAGACCAGTCAAAAATCCTCATGCTTTCTAGTGAAGCATAAAGTGAAGTGAAATAGAATTATTGTCTTGTAATTTGAACTGATAAAGCAATTTTATTTATGAAACATTTCAGAATAATACAAAATAAATGGAATAAAAAATATATTTTGTGTGTGTGCCCATTTTTCAGACCCACAATGGCAGAGAATGTTCGCCAAGTACAAAATCTATTCCTCCCTTCTTCCTGGTTGCTCAGCTAGACTACATTTCCCAGCCTCCCTTGCAGAGTGTGGCCATGTGACTAAGACCTATAACCCGTGAAATTTGAGCAGAAGTTATGTGTGCCCCTGCCAGTCCTGGCTCCACAAACCTCTCACACAGGATCCTCCTTGCTCTTTCCCTCATTCCCTGACTGGGATGACCAAGCCAGTGTGACCTAAGATAGCTGAGTCATGATTTGCCCAAGTTTTTGATTGAGTGTATGGAACAAAGCTCCTCCACCAATCTAGAGTAACTCTAGCCTGTTACTTGAGCAAAAAAAATAAACTGTTCTGCTATGGCATTATGTCTTAGGTTTACTTACTACTTCAGTTTCGTCCACCCTAACGAATATTCTCCCTAACACCCACTCTTGAACCTACATTGACCCTAGGTGAAGAATCCTTTCTCAGGGGAAAATGAAATGAAACATACACATAACACTAGGAAACAGATAGTTAGACGCATGTAGGTCACACTGAAAATATCAGGTTACTAGAAACTCAGAAAGACATATGGATTCAAAGAAAATTTAGATTAAGAGTGACTAAAGAATGAAAACATCAGAGGTATTTTTCCATCAGAATAAACTGTGATTAAGACTCTTTAGATTAGAAAGAGGATTAGATGAGCTCAAAGTCCACAAAAGCCTGAGGTTTAGCTGGAGTCAACAGAGTCATCCAATGAAATATGGAGTCCTAGAACTTGGAGATAAGTAATTTTATGACAAAATAAGCCAATATGAACAAATATACCATAATGAGAAGTAATATAGATCATTCATTACCAAGAATAATATAGTATATATAAAGAGCAAATAGGCTCTAGCAAGGTTGGTTTGTTTGTTTGTTTGAGTCAAAATCTCATTCTGTTGCCCTGGCTGGGGTGCGGTGGCAAGCTCACAGCCACTGCAGTCTCGACCTGCTGGGCTCAGGCGATCCTTCTACCTCAGCCTTTCAAGCAGCTGGAACCACAGATGCATACCACCACCCCATACCTGGCTAATTTTTTTAATTTATTGTAGAGATGAGGTCTCACCAAGTTGCCTGGGCTGGTCTCAGTCCCTTGAGCTCAGACAATCCTCTCGCCTCTGCCTCCCAAAGTGCTGGGCTTATAGGCATGAGCCACCTCACCCAGCTTCTAGCAAGGTTTTGATAGATGGTCACTTTATAATGGGTTGTGAAAGGGAAATGAAGGACGCTCAGGACACATTCTTAAGATATTTTGACTTTGGTAGGAAAAATTAGAATTACTACATCCTCCACCCCCAACAAAACAATAAAATGCTAATCAGTGAGTCATATGGCTCTTTGACTAGATCCTGAAGGACTGATTCAGTCAACAGATATTTATTGAGCAACCACTATATCCTAGACATTGTGCTGAGAATATGTCTGGGAATAAGATTACCTTGTGAATCAAGAGGGTGAAGATAAAAATTAAACATGAATTTTTAAAAATTATATTATATAATTTTATAATATAAATAGAGCAAGTTTAGGGGCATTGGGAGTGCCAGGGCAAAAGAAATGGCATGATCCAAGGAGTCCTCACTAACATAAGGGGCGGAGCCATAAAAATAAGTGGAAGAAGAGCATGGCAAGTTTAAGGAGTAGCAAAGAGACCATTGTGTCTGTGGAGCGAAGTTAGTAAATTGGACAGAAGAGGGAAATGAGATCAATGAGATCAGGAGAATAGACCATGTAGGCTTTTTTTTTTTAAATTTAAGTTGGAGTCTCACTGTCAACCAGGCTGGAGGGCAGTGGCATGCTCATGGCCACCACAGCCTCAATCTGCTGGGCTCAGGCGATCCTTCCACCTCAGCCTTCCAAGTAGCTGGAACTACAGACCTGCGTCACCATGCATGGTGAATTTTTTGATTTATTGTAGAGATGAAGTATTGCCAAGTTGCCCAGGCTGGTCTCGAACCCGTGAGCTCAGGCAATCCTCTCACCTCGGCCTCCCAAAGTGCTGGGATTGTAGGTATGAGCCACCATGCCTGGCCTACTGTGTAGGCTTTATGAACACTATAAAGACTTTTGCTTATATTCTAGGAGAAATGGAGAACTACTGGAGGGTTTTGAACAGACGAAAGCCATCATATAACTCACATTTTACAAGATCTTTGGCTCTTGTGTTGACAGTGGACTAAGGTAGAGTGGGGAGTGGGGAATGGGGAGTGGGGTTGGGTAGACAACAGGGAAAAAAGTAAGAATGTAGAAGGCTCTTGCAGGAGTCCAGGAGAGATGAGCAGTTTGGACCAGGATGGAAACTGTGAAGGTGCTAAGAAATAGATTCTGGATTACATTTTGAAGGTAGAACAATTGGTTTTCCTGATAGGTTTGATGTGGGGTGCAAAAAAGAGAAGTTGAAGATGACTATAACGTTTCTGGCCTAACAACAGAAGTCCGGGAAACCGTGGAAGAGTAGAACATAGGAGAAGACCAGCTGCTCTGTTTTGGACGTAAGTTTGAGAGATACCTATTAGACATCCAAATGGCAGTGTCAAGTAGGAAGTTTGTTTATGTGAGTCTGGAGCTCAGGGGAAAAGTCTGGGCTGGAAGTATAAATTTGGAGTTATCTGTGTACAGATGGTGTTTAAAGCCTTGAGATTAGATGAGATCACTATGGAGTGAATGTAGAGTGCAGTTTCCTAGAAGCCAAGTAAAGAATGTGTTGCCAGGAGAAAGGTGACTAAGGTTGTGTCAAATGCTGCTGAGAGATCAAATAAAAGAAGAACTGAAAATGGACCCTCAGGCTGGGCATGTGGCCAAGCCTATGATCCCAGCATTTTGGGAGGCCGAGGTGAGAGGATTGCCTAAAATCATGGGTTTGAGACCAGCCTTGGCAACATGGTGAGACCTCGTCTCTACAATAAATTAAAAAATTAGCCGGGCATGGCAGTGCATGCCTGTAGTTCCTGCTACTTGGAAGGTTGAGGCAGAAGGATCGCTTGAGCCCTGCAGGTTGAATCGGTGGTGGCTGGGAGCATGCCACTGCACTCCAGCCTGGGAGATAGATGAGACTTCAACTCTTAAAAAAGAAAAAGAAAAAGAAAATGGACCCTTAATGTGGCAGTGTGAAGGTCAATGGTGACCTTGACAAGAGATGTTTGGGGGCAGGGGTCTAGACAAAAGCTTGAGTAGAATGGATTTAAGGGGGGAAAATGGAGAATTGAGACTATGGCAGTAAGCCTTTCAGGATTTTTGCTATAAAGGACAGCAAAGAAACAGGGTGACATATGAAAGTGGAAACGCCGTCAAGGAACTTTTTTCTTTTGTTCAAGATGGAAGAAAGAATAATATGCCTTGTATGCTGGGGGGGATGCTCCAGTAGAGAGGGAAAAACTGACAACAGAGGAGAGAGGGGAGAATTATTATAGTGACATACCTGAGCAGGTGTATATGTTTCTTGGGGTCATGATAACAAATTGTCATAAACTCAGTGGCTTCAAACTTAATAGAAGTTTATTCTCTCTTTTTTTTTTTTGAGTTGCAGTCACATTCTTGTCGCCCAGACTGGAGTGTAGTGGCATGCTCACAGCCACCCCAACATTGATCTTCTGGACTCAGGCAATCCTTCCGCCTCAACCTTCCAAGTAACCAGAACTACAGGTATGTGCTACCACATCTGGCTAATTTTTTAATTTATTGTAGAGATGAGGTCTTGCCAAGCTGCCCAGGCTGGTCTTGAACCTGTGGGCTCAGGCAATTCTCTCACCTCGGCCTTCCAAAATGCTGGGATTACAGGGTTGAGCCACCGTGTACAACTGAAATAATTCCTTTACAATCCCAGAAGGCAGAAATCTGAAATCAGGTGTCAGCAGAGATGCAGTTTCCCTGGAGGCTCCAGGAGAGATCTGTTTCTCATCTTTTCCAACTTCTGACAGCTGTGGACATTCCTTGCCTTGTGACCGCGACTCTCTCTGTTCTGCCTTCATATTGCCTTCTCCTGTGTGTGTGTTCTCCTACTCTTCTCTGTCTCACATCTCCCCCTGGCTTTCTCTTCTAAAGATACTGCCATTAGATTTAGGGCCTCCTCAGATAATCTAGGAGGATCTCATTTCAAGATCATTAACTTAATTACATCTGTAAATTCCCTTTTTCCAAATAAGGTCACAGTCACAGGTTCCAAATATTAGGACATGAAATACATTTTTGGAGGATTACTCTTTATGCAGTAAGTGAGGAGAAAACGGGTCTACTTCACATGGGAGGAGTTGGTTTTGGATGGGAGCAGGGATAAATCATTACTAGTTTTAGTAGGGTCAGTAGAGATTTTGGTCCAGTCACGGTAGGTGGGTAGATATAGTGGTGGAGGCTTGTAGAGGTTCTTTAGATTGCTTCCATTTTCTCAGTGAGATAACAAGCAAGGTCATCATCTGACAGTGAAGATGGGGAAAGAGTTGTTAGAACTTGGATGTGAACTGGGAGCGGTGGCTCAGCCTGTAATCCCAGCACTTTGGGAGGCAGAGGCGAGAGAGCTGTCTGAGCCCTGGGGTTCGAGATTAGTCTGGGCAACTTGGTGAGACCTCATCTCTACAACAAATCATGAAAACTACCCGGGTGTGGTGGCATGCGTCTGTAGTTTCAGCTACTTGGAAGGCTGAAGTGGAAGGATCACTTGAGCCCAGCAGATCAAGGCTGTGGTGGCCATGAGCATGCCACTGCACTCCAGCTTGGGTGACAAGAGTGAGACTCCAACTCAAAAAAAAAAAAAAGAGAACTTGGATGTGAGAAGAAAAAGTGTGTTGTAGTATTCATGGAGTGTGTGGAAGAATGACTGGACTAGAGAATTATTAATTGTTTAGCAGCATTAAAGCCAACCTAAGGTTCATGGTCATAATTTTTTTTTTTTTTTTTGAGTCGGAGTCTCACTCTGTAGCCCAGGCTGGAGTGCAGTGGCATGCTCTCGGCCACCCCAGCGACAACCTGCTGGGCTCCAGCAATCCTTCCACCTCAGCCTTCCAAGTAGCCAGAACTACAGGCGCGTGCTACTGTGCCGGCTAATTATTTTTTTTATTTTTGAGTCAGTCTCACTCTGTCACCCAGGTTGGAGTGCAGTGGCACACTCATGGTCACACCAGCGTTGATCTGCTGGGCTCAGGCGATGCTTCCTCCTCAGCCTTCCAAGTAGCTGGAACCACAGGCGTGCCCTACCATGCCCAGCTAATTTGTGTGTGTATGTGTGTGTGTGTGTGTGTGTGTAAGCAGGATTTATTGAGAGGACAGAAAAGCTCCCACAGTGGGAAGGGACCCAAAGGGGTTACCCCTAATTTCTTTATTTTTAATTATAGAGATGAGGTCTCACCAAGTTGCTCAGACTGTTCTCGAACCCGTGGGCTCAGGTAATCCCCTCACCTCGGCCTCCCAAAGTGCTGGGATTACAGGCTTGAGCCATTGCGCCTGGACTTTGGTCATATATTTAAAAGATACCCATCCGCATAGTCGGTGTTTTCTCCAGTCATATTTAGCTGCATGGTTGCAGGTGCGGAATAGTTAGGAAGGTGAATTTATTCAACCTTATTTTGCCAAGTAGGTATGAAGAGAGGGTGGTAATTGAGAGAGTGTGTGCGGAAGTGATTATAATGATTGACCGTGGAATTTAACATTAGTAAGGAAATCAGAGAGGGTATTAGGAGTGTGAGAGACAGTGTAAAGTAGTAGGCTCAGTGGACTATAGGTTCTTGAAGCATGAGATTTTGGGGCCAGAATTTAGGAGGAGTGAGCTAGAGAGAGAGATGGTAATCATAAAGTGGGTTGCATTCAATCGAGATTGTGGAGGGTTTGGAGTTATGACCATGTCTTGTCTAGGGCTTGATCATGGGAGGAAGCGGCTAAAAATGTTCATTCTTTCATATTTATTGTGGACCTACTGTATGTTAGGTGTAAGAGACACAGTGTTGAACAAGGAGTTCATGGTCCAGTGGAAGAAAGAGACAAGTAAACAGGCAACTCTAACATCTCTTGTTGAGAGTCATCATGGAAATGGTAGGGAGATGTAATGGTCTCTGATTGGAGATTTGTGACTTGTTAAAGGAAGAAACATCCAAATGGAGACCTAAAGAGCAAGGAAGCGTTGGCAGAAAAAGGGCAGATAAGAACAGGAAGTAGCCGGGCTCGGTGGCTCAGCCTGTAATCCCGCGCCTTTGGGAGGCTGAGGTGAGTGGATTGCCTGAGCCTGTGGGTTCGAGACTCGCCTGGCAACTTGGCGAGACCTCATCTCTACAATAAATCAAAAAATTAGCCGGGTGTGGTAGCGCGCACCAGTAGTTCCACCTACTCGGAAGGCTGAGGCAGAAGAATCGTCAGAGCCCAGCTGGTCGAGGCTGCGGTGTCCGGGAGCGGCCACTGCACTCCAGTCTGGG
>NW_007255294.1:877872-884282 GCF_000164805.1 Carlito syrichta | reverse complement strand
AAAAAAAAAAAAAAAAAAAAAAAGGAACAGGAAGTATTGGCCAGGTGAGGTGGCTCGACCTGTAATCACAGCACTTTGGGAGGCCCAGGCGAGAGGATTGCCTGAGTCCGGAGGTTCGAGACCAGCCTGGGTAACTTGGTGAGACCTCATCTTTACAATAAATAAAAAAATAAGCCAAGTGTGGTAGTGCACGACTGTAGTTACAGCTACTTGGAAGGTTGAGGTGGAAGGACCACCTAACTCCAGCAAGTCAAGACTGCGTGGCTGTGAGTGTGCCACTGCACTCCTGCCTTGGCGACAGAGTGAGACTCCAACTCAAAAAACAAAAAACAAAAGAACAGGAAGTATGGTAGACAGGTCACTAGCTGGCCACAGAGGCTGAAGAAGACAACAGGGAACCCTAAGATTACAGTCCCACAAGCTGAGGATGGATTTGGCCTGCAGTTAGCTTCCTTTTGGGCTTGCCAATGTTGATTTTTTTAACTGCTAAAATTTAAAACAGGTTATTTTAGTTACAATCCAGATATCTAACTTCTCTTGAAAATCGAGGAGATGAGGCAGCATTGGGTTTGCATTCAGACATCACAACAGTTTCTAGAGCTCAGTGGTAGCCACCCCATATAAATAGAGAAGACTACATATTGCCCTTTTCCCTACCTGCTTCCCCTCACACATTGATGCTAATTGCCTGGGCTCTGTAGGCACCTGAGTCCCAGGCCCTTGACCTAGGGTATCTCAGTGGTTCAGTATGACTGGAGAAAAGGGTGGTTGGGAAGATGGCTGAAGAGGTGGGTAAAGGCTGGTGAAGAACATTGTATGTTAAGTGTAATCAAGGGAGTGTGCATGGAAGTAATGGAACTTGGGCCACACCCGTAGGTCACTAGGCAGTTATTGAAGCGTTTGCAGAGGAAGAGTGATGTCATTTGGTTTGTTTTAGGAAGATGGATGGACTCAAGATGGAAGACCAGATTTGATAAAGAAATTATAGGTGGTTCACACCTATAATCCCAGCACTTTGGGAGGCTGGGGTGAGAGGATTGCCTGAGCCCATGGGTTCGAGACCAACCTGGATGAGACCTCATCTCTATAATAAGTCAAAAAGTTAGCCCAGTGTGGTGGCGCATGCCTGTAGTCCCAGCTACTTGAAAGGCTGAGTGGAAGGATCGCCTGAGCCCAGGTAGGTCGAAGCTGCAGTGGCCGTGAGCATGCCACTATACTCCAACCTGGGCAACAGAGTGAGACTCGACTCAAAAAAACAACAACAACAAACAAACAAAGAAATTACTGGTATTAGTCTGTGTTTTTCTTACTTCTAAGAAATCCATGAGCAGTGGGTCTGCATTATAAACACAAGGTTTCACGTCTTAGTCCAAGGATTCTTTTCCCATCCCAGTCCTCCCCTCTCTATTCTTCCTGTCATCCAAGACTGAGGCTGACTCTCCTTTACTTTGCAAGGAGACAAAAACAAAATGTTTAATGAGTCATTTGGGGCTGGAAGCTTGGATTGGATTCTGACTCTGTTAATAGTATTTGACTTTGCATAAGTTAATTAATTTATGTGAGGCTCAGTTTCCTCACCTATAAACTGCAGGTAATGACAGCTATCCCATACAGTTGCTGTAAGGATTAAGGAGGTGATGTTATTAAAGCATTTAGCACAGACTTGATGCACACTATGTGCTCAAGAAATGTGAAATTAAAACCTGTGAGAAGGCAGTCCATGATAATGTGAATGTGGATGTAACATGATGAGACCTTTGCTTTTGTTCTGGAATGGTGGCAGGTTTAAGTTATTTTATTAGAGTATGTATACGTGGGGGGTAGTTATAGCAAGTGCCCACAGTCACTTGGGGTGCTCTCAGTTCAGTTCAAGCTGATGCTTTATTTTTAATAATTGTCCTATTTCCTACAGATCTGTTAATAAATAGAAAACATTTTTTTCTTTTTCTTTGTCCCCCACAAAGTAACTGTGAGATTGACCAAAGGTTTTAATTAACCTTCAGTTATGCAACCGTACACTCTACCAACTGACATTCTGGGGGCACTCAGGTTACAGTAGGGTTTTAGCATATTTCTGAAGGGTAACTGATGGCAGGAGTGGTGGTGAAGCGTAAGCCACGGGATCTGAGCCTTCCAGGCTGACCCTGAAGTGGTCTGGTCTTTCTTCCTCATACCCTCCACAGCCAGCTGCTGGCTGTTCTTCCTTATCCACTTGAGCTCAGCTGAAGGGAGATTTTTTATTTATTTATTTATTTTTAGTTGGAGTCTCACTCTGTCGCCCAGACTGGAGTGCAGTGGCCACTCCTGGCCACCGCAGCCTCAACCTGCTGGGCTCCGGTGATCCTTCTGCCTCAGCCTTCCAAGTAGCCGGAGTTACAGGCATGCGCTACCACGCCCGGTTGATTTTTTGATTTATTGTAGAGATGAGGTCTCGTTGCCCAGGCGGGTCTCGAACCTGCGGGCTCAGGCAATCCACTCACCTCAGCCTCCTAAAGGTGCGGGATTACAGGCTGAGCCACCGAGCCCGGCTTGAAGGGAAATTTTAAAAATGTGCACTTGACCGTGTCATTCTCTTTCTCTCTCTCTTTTTTTTTTCAGTTGGAGTCTTACTCTGTAGCCCAGACAGGAGTGCAGTGGCCGCTCCTAGCCACTGAAACCTTGGCCTGCTGGGCTCGGACAATCCTTCTGCCTCAGCCTTCCAAGTAGCCTGCTACCACATCCGGCTAATTTTTTGATTTATTGTAGAGATGAGGTCTTGCCAAGTTGCCCAGGTGGGTCTCGAACTCACGGGCTCAGGTAATTAACTCACCTCAGCCTCCCAAAGTGCTGGGATTACAGGCTGAGCCACCGAGCCCAGCTCATGTCATTCTCTTACCTAAAAGCTTTTATTCCTTAGCAAACCTATTAAGGCCTGTGGTCTGACTCTTCCCTGAAACTCCACCATGGCTTCAGCCAAGGGTCTTTCCTATCTCTGGGTCTGATACTGCCCCTAAAGTGTTATCTCCTTAAACAGATCCCCTCATACCAACTCATCTATTATAAATATTCCTTTTATCTTACTTTTTTGTTTGTTTCTTTGTTTTTGAGTTGAAGTCTTACTCAGTCGCCTAGGCTGGAGTGAAGTGGCACGCTCATGGCCACCGCAGCCTCGACTTGCTGGGCTCAGGTGATCCCTCCACTTCAGCCTTCCAAGTAGCTGGAATCACAGGCATGCACCACCACGCCCAGCTAAGTTTTTGAATTTTTGTAGAGATGAGGTCTCATCAAATTGTCCAGGCTAATCTCGAACCCGTGGGCTTAGGCAATCCTCTCACCTTCGGCCTCCCAAAGTGCTGGGATTATAGGCATGAGGCACCGCACCCAGTCCCCTCATCCTATGTAATGCACCTGCATTCTTCTCTTCATAGCACTTTTCACAAGCTAATTGAGTGTGCATATGTGCTTCACATGATCTGACTCCTCTCCTGGACAGAATGCTTTTGTTTGACTCACTGCTCTACCACCCTAGCTGAGTCCAATACTAACAAAACACAATTGTTGAAAAATGACATATACACCTACTTTTTTTTCTTTGAGTCAGACTCACTCTGTCACCCAGGCTGGAGTGCAGTGTCATGCTAACTGCCACTGTAGCCTCAACCTGCTGAGCTCAGGTGATCCTTCCACCTCAACCTTACAAGCTGGAACTAACGGCGAGAGCCACCACACCCAGTTATTATTTTTTTTTTTTTTAATTTATCGCAGACACAGGTCTCGCCAAGTTGCCCAAGCTGATCTCGAATTCCTGGACTCAGGCAATCCTCTCGCCTCGGCTTCCCAAAGTGCTGATATTACAGGCTTGAGCCATCGAGCCAATCTGTGCATACTTTTTTATCATTTCTTCTGTTGTTGACTTTAATTAGTATTTCATTCATTCTGTATCTACTGATTGGGAATCTATGAGTCAGGCACTGTTCTTGACACTGGGACTGCAGCAATGAATAAAGCAGACAAAAATCTCTGTCTTCAGGATGCTTTTTTGCTAGTGAGTCAGACATCTTTTATGTATGTCCTGTTTCACATCCTCTCAGCTCCCTTTTTTGCTCAGCACATTTGACCAGTGGGAGATAGGAGCTGATAGGTAAATACTCTCTCTTTCTCTTTCGCATTCTATGAATTTCCTTAGAGGGCCTAGGTGGGACTAAGCACCATTTGCTCACAGAGGTCACACACCCTTGGATAAGCTTTCTCTCCCTTCTGTTTCATCTTCTCTCATCCCAATTCCTTTTTCGACCTTTATTCCATGGAATCACCTCCCTGAAATAACTTCCTGCCTGTCCTTCTCCAATGCTACTTTTGGGAGAACCCAAGCTAACATAGCTAGCATTTTAATTCTTTTTGTTGGGTCATTTTCTACATTTCCGCCTTGGGCCCCTGGCTGTATTTTTAATTCCTAAAGGACAGGGATCAGATACTCTTTTTCTTGTATTTTCCCAGAATTACTAACTCAGGACTTGGAAAATGCCAATGAACATACGTTGAGTTTAATTTGATTTGACAAAAGGAAAGAATCTGTGGCCCAAGGGAAGCCAGTTGCTTCTGATACAGAGGCCTTATACGGATAAGACTGAGACCTGCCAGGGCAATTACTGTTTTCTCCTTAGTGTACCCATCTTTCTTCCCTCACAGGTTCCTGGACTGTCGACTTCCAGCAGCAGCAGGTCAGCAGCCAATCCAAATAGCTCATGAGCCTAGCAGGCCCATAACTGGGGCTGTCACTGGTGCTCTGCCTGCCACCTGCTCCCTTCAAGCTGGGAGTAGGAGAGGGAAACCAGCCTTTGTTATCAGGGACGGGACTTTCTGTCATCTGGCACCACAGGACACAGTCAGGGACTCTTCTGAATGAATGACTTCAAAATTCTGTACCAACCTTGACTGACAGTCATGGATACAGGAAGTGACAGGCAGCTGCTAAAGGTGCAGAGTTGGACATATCTGGCAGACAAGAATTGTAGTTATGGGTCTACCACTAATTTGGTGTTCCTGTGGTCATGCACTACTTTTCTGCCCGCAGTTTACTGAAAATGAGAAGGTTGGACTAGATGATCTCAAAGAATCCTCAGCTCTAGGATTCTTAAATTACAGAATCGGAAGGAAACTGATCTGTCAGTTGTACTTCAAATAGTCTATTTTTAAAAAAATCTACACTGTTGAGGGCCAGGCACAGTGGCTCATGCCTATAATCCCAGCATTTTGAGAGGCCGAGGTGAGAGGATTGCCTGAGCCCACGGGTTCGAGATCAGCCTGGGCAACTTGGTGAGACCTCATCTCTACAATAAATAAAAAAGTTAGCCAGGTGTGGTGGCGAGTGTCTAAAATTCCAGCTACTTGAAAGGCTGAGGCTGAAGGATCACCTGAAGGAGCCCAGTAGGTCGAGGCTATGGTGGCAGTGAGCATGCCACTGCACTCCAGCCTGGACAACACAGTGAGACTCCAACTCAAAAAAAAAAAAAAAAAAAAAAAAGCTGGGCTCGGTGGCTCAGCCTGTAATCCCGCACCTTTGGGAGGTTGAGGTGAGTGGATTGCCTGAGTCCGCGGGTTCGAGACCCACCTGGGCAGCGAGACCTCATCTCTACAATAAATCAAAAATCAGCCTGGCGTGGTAATGCATGCCTGTAATTCCGGCTACGTGGAAGGTTGAGGTGGAAGGATCACCGGAGCCCAGCAGGTCAAGGCTGTGGTGGCCGGGAGCGGCCACTGCACTCCAGTCTGGGCGACCGAGTGAGATTCCAACTCAAAAAAAAAAAACAACAACAAAAAATACACTGTTGGTAACAGTGCCATGTCTATTCTAGATCCACTATGAGGCAGCTCCAGTGTATTTACTCTTGTATACTCCTAGGCAGTCATATCCATTTATAGACACATTTTTTTGGTAATTGATTATTTTGTAACTGAAATTTGTATTTTTTTGTCATTGAAGTTTCTATTGAGATAATTGCAGATTTACATTCAGTTATAGGAAATAATATACTTTGCCTAGTTTCCTCCAATAACATTTTGCAAAACCTTAGTATGATATCAGAACTAGGATGTTGACATTGTTACCATTTACCTATCTTATTCACATTTCCCCAGTTTATTTGCACTCATTTGTGTATGTGTGTGTTAAGTTCTATATAATTTTATCACCTATACTCCCACAATCAAGACACTTAACTCTTCCAAAACTATAAGGATCCCTTGTGTAACTCTTGTATAACCACATCTGCTTTCCTCCCACCACATTTCTCCCTCCTCACCATTTGACAGATTTTCAAAATCTTTTTTTTTTTTGAGTTGGAGTCTCACTCAGTCGCCCAGACTGGAGGGCAGTGGCCGCTCCTGGCCACCGCAGCCTCAACCTGCTGGTCTCTGGCGATCCTTCCACC
>NW_007255294.1:876050-877665 GCF_000164805.1 Carlito syrichta | reverse complement strand
TCACCTCAGCCTCCCAAAGGCGCGGGATTACAGGCTGAGCCACTGAGCCCGGCTCAAAATCTTTTTATTTGGAAATAAGTTCAACTTACAGAATTGTTCCAGTATACCTAGTATGCCCACTCACTGATATTTTGCCCATTTGCTTTATTGTTTTTTCCTATCAAGATTTTCCCCTTGAATCACTTGAAGGTAAGTTGCATACATCATAACCCTATACCCTTTCATGGCACTTCAGTGTATATTTCCTAATAGAGGTGTTTTTGTACATAACCACAGTACAAGTTATCAACATCAGTACATTTATTTATTTATTTGAGTTGGAGTCTCACTCTGTCGCCCAGACTGGAGTGCAGAGGCACCGCAGCCTCGACCTGCTGGGCTCTAGCGATCCTTCTGCCTCAGCCTTTCAAGTAGCCGGAACTACTGACGCGCGTTTATTGTAGAGACGAGGTCTCACCAAGTTGCCTGGGTGGGTCTCGAACCCGTGGGCTCAGGCAATCCACTAGCCTCGGCCTCCCAAAGTGCAGGGATTACAGGCTGAGCCACCAAGCCCGGCCAACATCAGTAAATTTAACATGAATCCAATACTTTAACCTACTGTATGAATTCCGATTTTGTCAACTGGAACGAATATTATAACATTTCCCCTGCTCTAGCATAGGATCCGGTCTAGGACCAGGTATGGCACTTAGCTGTCCTTATTCATCAGCACCCTTTCGTCTGGATCATTTCCCAAGCTTTCTTTGGACTTCAATGGCATTGGCATTTTTAAAGAATACAGCTCCTGACCCTTCTTAACAGATGTTTCCTCTTCATGAGATTCAGGCCATGCATTGTCCCCAGGAATACTGCATAGGTGATGTGGACATGATAACCACCTGCTTTCTTTCTTTTTTTAAGAAAGAAAAGTTTATTTAAAAGTAAATTAGAGGGAGAGAAGGAGAAGCGAAAGAGAAAATTTACCTCCCCAAGTGGGGTAGGGGGCCAAAGCCAGGAAGCATGGCGACAGCCATAGCTCAAAGGGCACATGGCCACACCAGAGTCTAGCAGCCAATGCCTGCTTTCATTGGTGATGTAATTTTGGTCACCTGGTCAAGATGGTATCTGCGTGGCCCTTTGTAGAGTTAATACTTCCCCCTTTGCTACTAATAGATCTAAACTATCCATGGGGAGACATGCTAACCCAGGCAAGTATCTGCTCCCCAATAACATCTCCCCGAGAGTTCGCATCTACAGACGATTCTTGCCTGAACCAATCTTTCCTAAACACTTGATGATCTCAAGTCCTATGCAGTATGGGAAACCAGGTTTTGTAGGGTTTGCACCTTTGGTTCTGGTCTGAGTCTTCTCCAAGTCCTTCCAGTGTCCTCTATGACCTCTGGGCAGAGACTAGGCCGAAGAAGTCTACTCAGCAGCCTCGACTGGAAGTGAGCTCATGTGGGTTGTTCCGCGTTAAACGGGTCCACAAGTGATTTGCATAACAGACTGGCCTGTGCGTGCTCACTTCCTGGATTGGTTTCTGCTCCCCGCCCCGCTCCGTTGTCCTCTCCCGTCGGTCTCCCTTTGGTGGTATCTTGTTCAGACTGTCGGCAGCCCTCCTCCCCCCCCACCGCAC
>NW_007255294.1:870474-874868 GCF_000164805.1 Carlito syrichta | reverse complement strand
GTCCGGGGGACGGGGAAGGACGCGGATGTTCCGGGAGTGTCGGGGCGTGCTGGAGAGCGGCGGGAGAGGCCGGGCGCCGGCACCCTGCGGGACAGCCTCCTCCTGTCACGGCCGCACCTGCGGGAGGCCCTCGGGGCCCAGAAAAGTGCCCCTGGGGCGGCGTGTCGGCCACGCCGCGTGGCCTGGATTCTGGGCTCTGGCACTTCGAGATGACAGTGAGGCGACCTTCAGAGAGCCCCGAGCTGAGCCAGGCCAGAGCTGCACCCCGATTCCCACTCACCCGCAAAACTTCATGAAGATTACCTCTTCTGCGCGTGCCAGGGACCAGATCGATACTT
Organism: Carlito syrichta; assembly: GCF_000164805.1. Classification (NCBI taxonomy): domain Eukaryota; kingdom Metazoa; phylum Chordata; class Mammalia; order Primates; family Tarsiidae; genus Carlito; species Carlito syrichta. The sequence continues at coordinate 874,530 of NW_007255294.1, read as the reverse complement.
TTTCGAGCCCCCCATTTCCATTTTGAGTTAAGAAGTTCACTTTGTCACTTTTTTGACGGGAGTTTTTATCTCCAAGGTCAGACACTCTCAGGTAAAAACAAATTTAGTGGACTGTGTTGTCTCTTCTTGTATAAATTTGTGTTTAGGGAAGATGTCAAAAGTCTGCCTGCGTTTGGGGCTGGTGCTGGGTACCCCGTTAAGCCTTCTTGTTTTAGAACCCTTTGTTGCACTTGTTTAGGCATTGAAATTAGCGTCCCCTTTGAAAAACCTACAAAGTATGAATGTTTGGACCTCTGACTTTGTTTTTCTTCTCTGAGAGACTTTACCAGATCTATATTTGCTTCCACCAAATGTGTAAACGTCAGGACTATCTGCGAGAGTGCAGCCAGGACCTGTACCCCTTCTTGGAGGGACTTTTGGCTGTCTGGGAGAGGAGTGAGGACATCACCAGGAAACCACGTAGACCATGGTCTTTTTCTATTTCTCACTCCAAGAGCAGCATAGAGGGAGGTGGTCAGACTTTGCAGTGATCAGCTATGGAGAGAGTCTGCGCTGGGGAGGGCCTTGCAAGTTTCAGTGGAGGGATGACTGGCTGGGAGCTGGACCCATAGGTTCTGAGAGTTGTCCTGGGGTGACAGATGGCGCCTTCTCCTCCCCCTCTCTCTCCTGGTTTGGAATGGTCATGCTTGGTTGCTCTTTGATCTCTGACCTCAGCTTTATCACAGAGGTTCCCAGACCAGTGTGGACTGAGCCAGCTGGAGAGCTGAGCCAGGCCCTCGGGGATGCTGAGCTGGGTTAGAAAACCCTTGTTCGGGTACAGCCGATTTGGCAAGAGTTGGGTTTCAGCTTGGCCCCAGCACTAGCCTGTTTCCTGTTTGATGCCCTGGGGACCAGCTTCCCATCCTCAGCTCTTAGTTGAGGGTGCTTCACTCTGGCTGTGTTGTTTCTGCTTCTTCTCTCTGATGAGCTGAGAAGGACACTGCTCTTGGAGTGGGAAACCTGGATTTAAATTCCAGCTTCTTTCTCTCTTTATTGGCTGTGTGACCTTACTTAACTTTTCTGACCAGATCTTCTCTCTCTGGGATTTATCCCCTCATTACCCCGTCCCTCCCCCAACAATCTAATTGGACTGTTGTAAGGTTTAAAGAGACAGTATTTTAAAAGAAGGTGTCTGTGAATGTTTGATTGAATGACATGAGAGGGTTTTCAGATCTCATTGCAATGTGATTAGGTTTGTGACTTGGTAGCATTTTTGAGCCCTAAAGGAGATGGTAGGGCAGATATTAAAATAGTAATTATCTTTTTATAGGCTTATTGTAGGGGTCAAATCAGATCATATAAAAGGGCTTTGAAAATAACAGAGCAGTATTTGCACTAAACTTCTGGTTTCCAAACTGATAGCATCTTAATAAGGTTTGCCATCTAAAGTGGGCTCTGTTCCTGTTGTTACTTTCTGAGCCCCTACCTCTGACATTGCGCATGGGAGGGGGAGAACAGACCTTGGGCTTTTCTTCATCAGTTGTCGATGTATTTATAGACATGATTGTTCTGTGGCACCATACAGTTCATAAGAGAGCTGAAGAGGGCAAACAGGCAGGTGGCCATTTTTCCTGCAAGGGACTGTTTTTTTTTTTTCCTCCCCTTTAAGGCTCAAGGGAGAAAGTCACGGAAGGGCGAAGAATTCTTTTAAACTCACTGAGGGTTTCAGATATTCAGTAAAACCTTTTGTGTATGCTCAAGTATAACACTATGTGGACAGGAAGTTTGATAAACTTGGGGTAATGTTACCGTGACCAGCTCTTCAACTGTATGAATCTGTGACCCTTGGTTTTGAAAATGGACCCTGATCTGTTTAACTCATCAGTGTTTGATATGCACTGTGATTTTTGTGAGGGAGGCCAAAAGGATGCTCTTTTTAGAAGATGGAGATGTTAGGGGGAGAACTGGTTTCACATGAACCCCAGGGCTTGTATGGGTTCTTAGGTTTTACTTTTGTTTTGGGGTATCTATTGGGCAGAGATATACTGTTGAATGGATCCTCTGGCTCCTCGCTTTCCTTTTTTCCCCTCTTTTTGAATAGATGTTCCCTATTCTGACTTGCTTTCATAGTAATATTCAAATGGGGGCCATTTTCAGTGTTGAAAATTTCAAAGTTTTAGTGAAGAGACAGTAAATAATAGTGTATATGTAAATCTGGATGTCTCTGAGCTACATATAATACCACTTGATGTGTAGCCTATTTTTTTTTTTTTTTTGAGTTGGAGTCTCACTCTGTCACCCAGACTGGAGTGCAGTGGCACGCTCCTGGCCACTGCAGCCTCCACCTCCTGGGCTCTGACAATCCTTCTGCCTCAACCTTCCAAGTAGCTGGAACTGTAGGTGTGCGCTACCACACCTGGCTAACTTTTTTGATTTTATTGTAGAAATGAGGTCTTGCCAAGTTGCCCAGGCGGGTCTCGAATCTGTGGGCTCAGGCAGTACACTCACCTCAGCCTCCCAAAGCGCTGAGATTACAGGCTGAGCCACCGAACCCAACCATTTTGTAGCTTCATAGAGAAAGGCTTTGATAGGTGTTTTGTGAAGGGCTGTGTGATATTGTTCATTGGGAAACTCATTTAATGATGATTTTTTTTTGAGTTGGAGCCTCACTCCGTCGCTGAGGGTGGAGTTCAGTGGCACAGTCACGGCCACCCCGGCGTCCACCTGCTGGGGTCAGATGATCCTTCTGCCTGAACCTTCCAAGTAGCTGGAACTACAGGCGCGTGCTACCACACCTGGCTAATTTTTTGATTTATTGTAGAGATGAAGTCTCGCCAAGTTGCCCAGGCTGGCCTTGAACCTGTGGGCTTGGGCAATCCCTCACCTCGGCCTCACCTCGGCCTCCCAAAGTGTTGGGATTACAGACTTGAGCCACTGCTCCCAGCCAATTATGATTGTTAACAGTGCACTTGAGGTAGAAGGTGGTGGGATAGGGTAGACCACAATCTCTTAAAATCCTTGTTTGGTTTTCCGATCCAGCATTCTAGGAAGGATAACTCCCAGCCTCACCTGCTTATTGGACAGCAAATCCCTTAGATGAAGACTAACAAGTGGCAGTGATCTTTCAGGTGTCCACTCCCAAGCCTTTTATGCTGATACTTTTTTTTGTCTTTTTTTTTTGAGTTGCAGTCTTAACTCTGTCGCCCATCCTCGACCTGCTGGGCTCCGGTGATCCTTCCGCCTCAGCCTTCCAAGTAGCCGGAATTACAGGCGCGCACTACCGCGCCTGATTTATTGTAGAGATGAGGTCTCGCTGCCCAGGCGGGTCTCGAACCCGCGGGCTCAGGCAATCCACTCACCTCAGCCTCCCAAAGGCGCGGGATTACAGGCTGAGCCACCAAGCCCGGCTATGCTGATACTTTTTAAACTCGCCCCATAACCTTCAGGGCAAAGGAACCCTGGAAAAGGGGATTTGGGAACACAGTGTGATGTTTCCAGCACAAGCCTCAACATTTCAGTGTTAACTCTGTGATTCCTTTGATAAAGAATAGAATGCAGAATTCATTTTGTTTTAATATAAAACTGCTTTACATTGCTGTCTGAGTAAAAAAGTCCTGAAGGAAGAGTCATCTTGTTTTCCTTGGGTGCTCTGGGAACTCCCCCAGCATAAGCACCTGTTCCACAGTTTGAGAGTTTGGAGCTTGGTTATTTTTCTTCTAGTTCCTGACTTTATGATACACCAGGACATTCAAAAAAAGATAATAATCTGCTTGGAGGAAATGGATTTTGTACTAACACCTGAAAAGGATGCTCCGATATAGAGAGAAAATAGGTCTGTTAGCAAATTAAATAATCACCAGAATATAAATTATCTGTAATTGAATGTTAAGTAAGACCATACTGTGGGTATGCAGAGGACTTTAACATTTTTTTTTCCTTTTAAGAATTCAATGAATAGCCAGCCTCGGTGGCTCAGCCTGTAATCCCGCGCCTTTGGGAGGCAGAGGTGAGTGGATGGCCTGAGCCCGCGGGTTCGAGAACCGCCTGGGCAGTGAGACCTCATCTCTACAATAAATC
>NW_007255294.1:867590-870353 GCF_000164805.1 Carlito syrichta | reverse complement strand
AAAAAAAAAAAAAAGAAAAAAGAATTCATTGAATAATTGTGAACATGTGGAATAAGAGACTTGACATTTTCTGACAGGTATCTCTTTAGCATAGCATTTAGAGCACTTCAGTCTTATTGCACTCCTCTTTAATAACTAGATTTAGTTACTGGATAACGTGATTATGTTGATTAAAAAATGCCACTGTCTGCTGACTTATGTTCATGCAGATTACCTATTAGCAAGTCCTACATTCCATTACACAGATGCAGGTTTATGTCACTTAAGATGGATATTAATTAGAATAAGGATCTAGGATCTTTTTTCTTATCTCTCCAGGTTTGGAGAGAGGAAGCATCCATGCACATGGAGAACCATGTGATTTTAGAAGTTCTCCAGCAGTTCTTCTGCTTGTTTTGGTAAAATCAGAAAGTCCTTCCAGGCAGTTCTTTAACATCAACAGCATACACTGTGGGTTTGAATTTTTTAGGTATTAGCATTCTGTAAGCTCTCAGTTTTTTGTTTTTTGTTCTGAATGGAGTCTCTGTAGCCCAGGCTAGAGTGCAGTGGCATGCTCATAGCCGCAGTGTTGACCTGCTGGGCTCTGGCAATCCTTCTGCCTCAGCCTTCCAAGTAGCTGGAACTAGAGGCGTATACTGCCATGCCCAGCTAAATTTTTATTTATTGTAGAGATGAGGTCTCACCAAGTTGCCCGGGCTGGTCTCGAACCTGTGGGCTCAGGCAGTCCACTCACCTCGGCCTCCCCAAATGCTGGGATTACAAATTGAGCCACCGAGCCCGGGCAGCTCTCAGTTTTTAAGTTTTGCAAAAAGTAAAACAGATGTGATCTAGTGCTGCCTCGTCTCTGTTTATCAAATAATTTCCAGTTTGGGATATGGCCAAAGATGAAGTGCCTCCCTATATTGTTAGAAGTGATTTGGCTTTGCTGGAGTTGAGTCAAGAATTTGGACCTCGAGGAGCAGGTAAACAATGAATGTAGAAACCACCCTTGAATTTATGTTTGAGGGCCATTGGGAAACATTTCTTGGAGAGTGGGAAGACAAATTCCTTTGACCTCCAGGAGCATTGATTGTCCTTAGAGTGATGTGAAAGTCAGGGAATGAGTGACTATATATGGCTCAACTGTTCATGCCAAGGGGATTGCTTCAGATTTATGGTGGAACCAAGTGACCATGTTTTGGGTGGAGAATAGCGGTGGGAAGAGGACAGTGCCTATGAGAGGGAGATCCTGGCTGTTTCTGTCTGACTTTTTGTCCCTGCTGTGTTATATGGATCAAATATTTTATATCATGTTACATTACCATCTAGGTTTGACCACTTGACTAGAATCTTCAGTTATCTTTATCTTACATGTTGAACTCCGTTGGTTTTACTTACATACACCCCTTGTACTGTCAATACTCCCTCGTAGGTAACCACTATTCTGACCTCTATCCCCACAGGATAATTGTGCCTGTTTTTGAGCTTCTTGTAAATGGAGTCACATACTGGTGTACTTTTGTATCTGATCGCTTTCGCTCAGCATTTTGTCTGCAACATTCATTCATTTGTTGCCCATATTAGTGCTTCATTTCTTTTTATTAATGAGTAATATTCCATTGTATGGTTATACCACAATTTGTTTATATAGTCACCTTTTGGTGGACATTTGGGTTTCTTCCAGTTTGGGCTATCATGAGTAAAGTTGTCATGAACTTAAGTACATATGCATTAATTTCTGTTGAGTAGGTACTCAGGAGTGAATCATAGGCTTCTAAGGCATATGTTTGGCTGTAGTAAATATTAATAGTTTTCCAAATGGTTGTTTTTCTTTGGATGTGTTGTATGAAACTTCCAGAAGAAAGAAAGACAACTCAGTAAACCAGTAAGCTACATCTTGTGATTCTGAATACAGGGTTCTAGCAGTAAATTTGATTTGCCTGTTGAACTTTAAGTTGGAGTATTTGGTAGTCTGATATCTGAAGAGATCTGGCAACATAGTTATGATATCTAGTCCCATTTTTTATTAAGTGGGAGGTCCACAGATATGGGCCTTGCCTGCCCTGCAGAATTTCAAACCTGGAAAGAAAATTAGAGATTACAGTTTTCTAAAGGGACATGTTACAAAGTTGGAATTGGTAAACTTTATGCCCGGGGAATTAAAAACACTAAACAAACAAAAAACCAAACGTATGATTCAGGAATAGCACTATAATGATTTAGAGGAAAGGCGGGGAGGAGGAAAATGAGCAATTTGTTATATGTATGACTCACTTGTGCTGTGTCTGTGAGTGTTACATTTGTGTGCAGAATTTCTGAGACAGTCGATTTACTACCTTTCATGGAAGAGAAGAAAAGAGTATCACCCAGACAGTGGGTATTTCATTTCAACTCTTGCATCTAAAATATATTTTTAATAAAATGCTGAGTACTGTGGGAATTGTTCAATTCTGCTTCATGTACCTGAGTGGGATGTAGCTTTGTTTTCATTCATTAGTTAAAATATAAAGACCTTCAGGTTTAACTCTCTGTCTGGATAAAATGCAGTACATCATTGATGTGTTTGAAGCCATGTTCCTTTTTTCCCCTATAAGATTGGTGCTTGGATGTGTTGAAATCAGAACTCTTGTTTATGACAGATAGTTCCTAAATCGTTACCTTATTTGGTTACCTCATCTATTTATTAAGAAGATTATGAAGCCGGGCTCGGTGACTCAGCCTGTAATCCCACGCCTTTGAGAGGCTGAGGTGAGTGGATTGCCTGAGCCCGCGGGCTCGAGACCC
>NW_007255294.1:797901-867477 GCF_000164805.1 Carlito syrichta | reverse complement strand
TCGAGACCCCACCTGGGCAACTTGGTGAGACCTCATCTCTACAATAAATAAAAAATTAGCTGGGTGTGGTAGCGCGTGCCTGTAGTTCCAGCTACTTGGGAGGCTGAGGTGGAAGGATCGCCGGAGCCCAGCAGGTTGAGGCTGCGGTGGCCAGGAGTGGCCACTGCACTCCAGTCTGGGTGACAGAGTGAGATTCCAACTCAAAAAAAAAGAAAAAAAGAAGATTATGTGAATTAACACAGAAGCTTGGCTGAGAGGAAGCATTTTGTGTTAGCCATTATGATTGTTATTATTGAACTCCTTATGATCTGTTAATCTACACATAGTTTTGGTGCAGGTATTCTGTGCCATGCCCTGGGGGTAAATGCTGGCCTTCATTTGTATGGCACTAGTAGGAATAGTTCCTCTGGCCTAAGACATGGATGTAGGCTATGGCTTTTGCTAACTTCCCTGCTTTGACTTTGAGGAGAAAGGGTTAACTTTGCAATGGTCCCAAGGCATTAGAAAAATACTTTTGGACTTGATATTTGGACACAGATGTCAAGACATTCCAAAAGTCTCTTTTGGAGGAAATATAGTTTGGTGTTATGTATTTGAGAGAACATCTTTCTATTTGAGAAAACAAGCGGACTGTTATTATTACAACAGTGGGTAAAAGGCGTGACAGGCAAATCATTGGGAAAATGAACTAAAATGTTGACTGTGCAGTAGATATGTTTATACTGTACTTGGAAGATAGGAAAGCAGAAAAGAAATAACTTTAGTACAAGAGGAACATTTTTACAACGATTGAACGTTAATTTGAAAAACCGTAGCTGGGCTGGTCTCTTTATGTTATTTGTTTTTTTGTTTGTTTTTTTTGAGTTGGAGTCTCACTCTGTCGCCCAGACTGGAGTGCAGTGGCCGCTCCTGGCCACCGCAGCCTCGACCTGCTGGGCTCCGGCGATCCCTCCACCTCAGCCTTCCGAGTAGTCGGAATTACAGGAGCGCACTACCACGCCTGGCTAATTTTTTGATTTTATTGTAGAGATGAGGTCTCGCCTGCCCAGGCGGGTTTCGAACGCGCGAGCTCAGGCAATCCACTCACCTCAGCCTCCCAAAGGCACGGGATTACAGGCTGAGCCACCGAGCCTGGCTCTCTTTATGTTAGATGAGAATGGTGTTCATATGGAAGGGAATAAAGTAAATATATATTCCTGGGAGTTGGGTTATCTTCTAATCAGATTTTTATTCTTTATGGTATACTGAATTTTCTATTTGGCAAGAGGCAGCATGGCAAAGAGTGATCAAATTTGAGAATTTCTCTCACAGACTGGGAAGTTGCATCTACATTTGGTCACTAGGATGGAAAAGGGTTGCAGTTTGTAGATTTTCAAGAGAATGCTCATGGCAGGACCTTTTCTCAGAGAGGTGGCATCAGGAGAGGGGCCTGGCTTCACTTTGATAAGTGTGTCCCAGGCCAGTGTGTGATCCTGTTTCTCATTCACCTCCACAGTGATTGAGACCTGACATGTGAGTGCTGGCCTGACTCAAGGTAAGAGAGGTTGGTGACTGTAACTGATTAGTGAGTGATAGTATGAATAGATGTCTAGGAGATAAAGCTTGCTTGTTGAGAAGATGGTGGTAGTGTGAGAGAGGTGGTAAAGGGTGGCACTGAGGTTTCTAAGTTGAACTGTCATAACTCAGTTGTCCCATGGGCGAGAACCTGGAGGTCCCTGTTATGAATGTGCCAAGTTTAAATGCTGGTGAGATTTACAGGTTGACATGTTTAGGGCAGTGGGACATCTGGGCCTGACACTTGGAAGATAGATCTGAGTTTGAGGTAAGGATTTGGAGACCAGACTTGTGTGGACGGTAGTGATGTCATTTGTGGGAGAACTCAAAGAGAAGTGATCAGAGACTGGGAGACCAGAAGGGCTGGGGGAAGGAGAGAGTGTTCTTATGATGAAGGGTGGAGCTCACAGGGTCATTCTGCTGCAAGAGAGACCAAGTGAGGTAAGGACTGAAATGTCCTTTGGGTTTGTTTATACATAGTAGGTGTGTGAATATTTGTAGTTGCATCACTTGGTTTTTTATTGTTCAGAAGAAACGTAGCTTAGCCTTGTAAATGTCTTATAGCAATATGTTGATTGTAAGAGTTCTTGTGTTCATGAAATGTTGCCGAGGTCATCTATGCTAGTCTCATTTATGTTCATATTTTATGGGTTCCTGAAACTAGTGAGCTCTGAACTAGAGATCTTACTGTACTGTCTTGTGACTCTTACATGTCTTACTTGAGGTTTTACAGTCTGTACTATTGGAGCTACAGAGTCATGGTAAAATTGGAGAGGAAAGGAAATTGTTTTGACAGAGATACTGCTGCAGTCCTCATGAGAATGAATAAAATAAGGAATCAGACAATACAAAGTACTGGTGAGGATGTGGAACAACTGAAATTATGATGTGCAACATCCAAAGAGGGACAACCACCTGGAAATTATTAATTAATTATTATTTTTTGAGTTGAAGTCTCACTCCGTCGCCCAGACTGGAGTGCAGTGGCACGCTCCCGGCCACCTCAGCCTCGACCTGCTAGGCTCTGGCGATCCTTCTGCCTTAGCCTTCCAAGTAGCTGGAAGTACAGGCACACGCTACCACACCCAGCTAATTTTTTATTTATTGTAGAGATGAGGTCTCGCCAAGTTGCTTGGGCTCAGGCAGTCCACTCACCTCAGCCTCCCACAGTGCTGGGATTACAGGCTGAGCCACTGAGCCCGGCAATTATTAATATTTACTAAAGCTGAAACATGCCTTATGACCTAGTGATCCACTCCTGGGCACAACAGAAACGAGTGCTTATGTACATAGTTCATAGCAGCTTTACTCGTAATGGAGAAAACTCAAATGTCCAACAACAGGTGACTTTCAACAAATTGTAGTATAACCACACAAAGGAATATTACTCAGCAATGAAAAGGAATGAAGCATTAATACATGTAACAGGTGGATGAATGTTGTAGACAAAATGTTGAGTGAAAGAGACTAGACCCAAAAGTACACTGGTAGTGTGTGACTCTGTTTACATGAAGTTCAAAAGCAGGCACGATTATCTTATGGTGATAGAGGCCAAAATAGTGGTTACTTATGAGGGGGTATTGATTTACAATGTGTGTAAGTAAAAAATATATATATTTTGAAGAATCTGGATAATCAAACAAGTAAAAATTAATTTGCCTATAGTCCTAACTTCTCTACAGTTGCCTATAGTCTACTTGAAATGAAAGGATCACTTGAAACTACAGGAGTTTGAGGTCACAGTGTGCTATGATTGTGGCTATGGATAGCCACTACACTCCAACCTGGGCAACGTGGCAAGACCCAGTCTCTAAAAAAAAATAAATTAATTAATGGAGCTCAATGTTTAAGATAATTAAAGATTCTAGTTAATTTGTCAACTCTTAGATGATAATGCAACATGATGTAAAATATTTGTTCCTTAGAATTTCACCATGCTATGTACTCACATGGGCATGCACACATCCCTGGGAAGCCTTGGTGTTTATTCTCTTCCCTTGGTTTCCTAGGGTGTATTATTATTATTGTGAACCTAAACTAGGGTGAAGTTATTCAGGCATTTGGCTAGGTATGAAATTATGAGGGTGCCAAAAACCTCAGTAATCAAGATAAATAATATTTTAAGGTAATACTTTAAAAAATATAAAAGTAAACATACTATAATGATGAACAAAATATCATATTTTAATTAAAGACAGGATCGGTATTACTGGTTTATCCTTTGCCTCTGGCTCTTGGCCAGGCACCTTTGTGGGCCTGAAGATGGGCCTGAGAAGCAGCAACTTGACCTGGATGTGTGACCTGAAAAGAATGAAAGGACAAGCTTGAAAGGATAAAGACTGAAATTGCAATTGATTATGTTAATACTTTTAGCATTTTGTGAATGGAAACAACTATATTGTGTCTTGTAGAGGATTCTTATCAGTTTATTAAGCATTCCAACAAAGGGAATAATGTATAAAAGTATTCATGAGAGTCCTTAAAATATTGTAATTGTTGTCTTTGACTTTTTGTGAATTTTGCAGTGTTTAACTTATGGCAACAGTAGCATTGGTGTTATAAATCAGAAAAGGACATTATCAAGTTTTACATAATTTATTTATAGTATTAACAAGGTGTAAAACACTATGTTTTTTTGTGTAACAGTGTTTACCAGTAGAAATAGTTAATGATTGCCTACCGTTTAGCTAGGCATGTGATTGCTATTGATATAATTACCTGGTAGAAAGATAGGATCTACTAATTTGTTAGCCTCAGTATTTCTTGCTTGCTAACACATCCATACTATTGTATGTTATCCAGCATGAGTTTTGAAATGTGGCAACCTTTGTTTTTTTCTGGTGAATAAGCCCCATGTGTCATATCCATTGGCTCTTCCTGGCTATCAGGATGTGTTGCCCTGGACTGAGAGAGAGAGATCCCGGATTTTTCAGCCCCTCTTCCAATTGCTATGGATACGGCATCAGTGCCAACATGAGTCCCCTCTTGTCATTTCTGCTAGGCTTCCGCTTACCAGCTGAAGGTGCAGCTTCTTAAAATGCTAGAGTATGCTGTGATGGGAATTAGTTTCAAAAGATTATACCAGAGTGAGTGAAAACTTCCCAACCTTGTAAAGCCTCTCTTTTTTGTTTACATCACCCCCTTCCCTACTGCCCCTTTCCTACTCTCTGTGGTTTCCTCCTAGCAATGCACCTTGATCACTGGGAAAGTCTTCCTGTCAGGCATTTCTCCCCCGTTCAGAGCTCCCTAGATCAAGGCTCTTGGAGTTGCCTAGACCCTGGCAATAAGACACATTGGGAGCACACTGGCATTTTGTTATATTGTGGACATTTTTTTAAAAATTAGGAATTCGGTTTTTTAAATAGATAGAGGGTTATTTAGATCTTCTTCTCATGTTAGTTTTGGTAGGCTGTGTATTTTAAGAACTTTGTCCATTTTATCTAAGTGTTGAGTTAATTGGCATACGTATTATCCTTTTAATGTCTATAAGATCTGTAGTGATGTTCCTATCTTTTATTTTTGATATATGCTTTTCATGTTAAGACTATGTTCAAAGAGAAAAGGGAAGGAGGGGAAAAAAAGAATGTGTCTGTTCAGAGGAACTGCTGGATCAGAGTAACTTAACTCAAGAAAATGGGTGAGGGTGATTTCTAGAAGGGGAGAATGAAAGCAGTGGAGGAAATAAAGCATGAATGTGGGGGAGGGCAGAGGGGCGGGGACTGTCACTGTTGTTGGCTGCCTCTCCGGAGAAGCTGCTGGAGAAGGAGCAGTCACGTGGGTGGTGAGCTCATTAGGCTGGGGACACCAGCTGTGCTATTATTAGGCCTTTTAAAGTCCGTGGCAGATGTTCTTAGGCAGAGTTCCAGCCTTGTTCACTTCCCACATATGGCATAATACAGTACTTGGAAAAATGAGGAACTCTTAAACAAATAGCTTTTCCATGAAACACATCACTATATTTTTCCCATGAACTTTTTTCCCCTTCTCTTTCTCTGTTTCTTTGTCTTACTGTTTCTTTCTCTGCTATTTGTTCTTTCTCTCTATTTTTGTCATCTCCACTTTCTATTTTTCTTTCTCCTCTTTCTATTTTTCTGTATTCTCACTCTTCCTGTCCCTCCCTCTTACACTCCTTTGTTTCTCCTTTGAAGCCCTTTTTATTTAATCCTTTGTGGAACTAGAAAAGGACATAGTGGAACATGATGAAAGTTTGCCCATTTTAGATTGAAAGTGAATCTTGGCATGTTTCACAAAAAAGTGTAAGAAGTGCAGGTAAATCTGAATAAGTTTACCCAGTGGGTAAATCTTATATACTAGAGGTTTTTTGACAATTGCACAGTTAGCTTACTGTCCTCTTGGCTGCTGTGGTATGGTGGTAACTGTTGTATAGGGCCATTTTAACATGAACAGACTGGTGAGCGTCAGGTACATTGATTATTTTTGTATATCAACTTGTGCATTGTTAGTTTGGCTGATCACTTCTCTGGCTGCTGTTGTGTGATCTCATTGATCAACTTTTATCAGTAAGATTCCATTTGGTATAGCTCCCACCCCCTAATTTTTACTGTAGCTCACAACTTGGCCTGGAGTCACAAGATAGAATCAATATCAAATTGACTTAAATGACTGCTTTGGGAAACTGTGTTTCAACATGAAATAGGCTGTTACGTGATATAACCTGTATGTGTACTCTCTAAATCTTGGAGTGATACAAGTACAAGCTTCATTATAGAAGTTTCCTACTATGTATTTCAAAGTGCTGATATTTTGATATATTTACATTAATTTTATAGCTACAACACAAAATTAATTACCTGCTCACATTTTTATATGAAAAATAATGAGGTAATATGTGCATATATTAGTAGCATTTCTTATGTTAATAATGACCACAATGCTGGGCTCGGTGGCTCAGCCTATAATCCCGCCCTTGGGAGGCTGAGGTGAGTGGATTGCCTGAGCCTGCGGGTTCGAGACCCGCCTGGGCAGCAAGACCTCATCTCTACAATAAATCAAAAAATCAGCCGGGCGTGGTAGCGCATGCCTGTAATTCCGGCTACTTGGAAGGCTGAGGCGGAAGGATCACCGGAGGCCAGCAGGTCGAGGCTGTGGTGGCTGGGAGCGGCCACTGCACTCCAGTCTGGGCGACAGAATGAGACTAACTCAAAAAAAAAAAAAAATAATGATCACAAGCCGGCTTGGTAGCTCAGCCTGTAATCCCGCGCCTTTGGGAAGCTGAAGTGAGTGGATTGCCTGAGCCCGCGGGTTTGAGACCCGCCTGAGCAACTTGGCGAGACCTCATCTCTACAATAAATAAAAAAATCAGCCAGACGTGGTCTACTTGGAAGGCTGTGGTGGAAGGATCGCAGGAGCCCAGCAGGTCGAGGCTGTGAGTGGCCACTGCACTTCAGTCTGGGCGACAGAGTGAGACTCCAACTCAAAAAAAAAAAAAAAAAAAAAAAAAATAATGACCACAATTGTCAGAAGTACACTTTAAGAAAAGTAAATTACTAATTTCTGTAATTTAGTCATTTTTCTTCAAAAGAATGTAAATATATGTATTTTAGAAGAGTACTTTTGGGTTTTAAAATGTATTTACTGCTGGGAGTGGTGGCTCAAGCCTGTAATCCCAACACTTTTGGAGGCCGAGGCCAGAGGATTGCCTGAGCTGAGGGGTTGGAGACCAGCCTGGGCAAGTTGGTGAGACCTCAGTCGCTACAATAAAACAAAAAATAAGCTGGGCGTGGTGGCCCGTGGCTATAGTTCCAGCTACTTGGAAGGCTGAGGTGAAAGCATGTCACACCATGAGTGTGCCACTGCAGTCCAGCCTGGGCCACATAGTGAGACATCAAAAAAAAAAATTATTTAGTTGTAAAAAAGAGTTTTTAAAAAACCAGAAACCTGAACTGTACAGTGAGATCAGTATGAGGAAAGAGGTATTGAACTGGGTAACTAATTTTTCACATTAGTTTATCTTCTAATTCAGACTGGGAAGGAAAACTAGAAATGGCCGTTTTTTATTTCCCTAACTATATCTGAAGGTGGGAATCATAAGTGGGAAGGCATTTCTCTCAATGGCAACCCCTGCTCCTACAAACTAGTGGATGCGGTGCCAGAGCACCAGGCTACTGGGGACACCTGTTTACCTGCTGTATCCCAATACATTTGTGGGGGTGGTTTATGTTCATTTCAGAAATACACAATTGGTTTTGATTTCATAAGTCTTCTGTAAGTAAGAATCACTGTTGGCTAATTGCCAAGTATGTGTCGGAGTGGCTTCTCTGGGCCAGTAAATGATGCAGTTCAGGTCTGAGGGCAGGCAAGAAAGATGCAATCTAGTAACAGAGACATAGGATATGATGCCAGGTCGTGACTAGGGGAGAGGATGGGTTGGCATCAAAGGCTTCTTTTGTGAAGTTTGGGTGAGCAGAGAGACAAAATAATGGGGAATGAGCCACAGGAACATATGGAGGCAGTGCTTCCCAGGCAGAGCAAACAGTAAGTTGCAGAGGCCTTGGCAAGAAGTCTAGTGTGGCCAGAGTGCAGGGAGCCCCTGGGGAAAGTGGATGTGGTTGAGGGCAGGGAGATGATCAGGGCAGGGCCACATCTTATTGTCCTGTTGGCTGCTGTAAGAAGTTGAGACTTTCGCTGGGCTCGGTGGCTCAGCCTGTAATCCCGCGCCTTTGGGAGGCTGAGGTGAGTGGATTGCCTGAGCCCGCGGGTTCGAGACCCGCCTGGGCAGCGAGACCTCATCTCTACAATAAATCAAAAAATCAGCCGGGCGTAGTAGCGCATACCTGTAATTCCGGCTACTTGGAAGGCTGAGGCGGAAGGATTGCAGGAGCCCAGCAGGTTGAGGCTGCGGTGGCCGGGAGTGGCCACTGCACTCTAATCTGGGCGACAGAGTGAGACTCCAACTCAAAAAAAAAAAGAAGTTGAGACTTTAATCTGAGTGTGATTGGAAGTTGCTAGAGAATTCTTAGTATAGAGGAAGCTGCAGGGGAGTGACATAGATTGGTTGACTTTTTAAACGAATCCCGGCTGCTGTATGGAAAGCCAGGATAGGGAAGGCAGAAGTGGAAGGGTTTTGCAGTGGGACAGGCTGGAGAAGTGCGGAGGCTCAAGGTAGTGGATGTGATGTGTCCTGGGGGTAGACAGAGGCTGGTGGAGTGAGGAGCTGGGGAGAGAAGAGGTGTGGGTGATGCCAGGATCTTACAGACATTCTAGATGGAATCATTAACATCAGAAAACATTGAGATAATTTAAAAATCCTCATGTTAAAAATCGTTGTTAGATATAATTTGTTGGTCAGGCAGTTCGGAGGAGCCTGGGTTGAAGTCTTTCCCCTATCAAAGAACTTAGTGGAGGCATCTTCATCTTAAGCGAGAGGTAGTAGATGAGAAGGAATGAGAATGTTTCTTTCTTTTGTAGTTGATAAATTACTTTTCTTGGCAGAGATAAGAAGGGAAACTTCAAGCCTCATCCCGAGACAATGAACATGAGGTAACTATTGAACAGGTTACAAAGAGAAAAAGGAACATCTTGTTCAGAGCACAGTGTCAATGACAGTTAATGAGAGTTAGCTTCAGCCACTTGAATTTTCAAAATGGAAAGTTTCCTGAAGATTCTTTTTTTTTTTTGAGTTGGAGTCTCACTCTGTCGCCCAGACTGGAGTGCAGTGACCGCTCCCGGCCACTGCAGCCTCGACCTGCTGGGCTCAGGCGATCCTTCCGCCTTAGCCTTCCAAGTAGCTGGAACAACAGGTGCGCGCTACCATGCCCAGCTAATTTTTGATTTATTGTAGACATAAGGTCTCGCCAAGTTGTCCAGGCGGGTCTCGAACCCGCGGGCTCAGGCAGTCCACTCACCTCAGCCTCCCAAAAGCGTGGGATTACAGGCTGAGCCACCGAGCCGGCTTCTTTTTCTTTTTTGAGTTGGAGTCTCACTCTG
Source organism: Carlito syrichta (assembly GCF_000164805.1). NCBI lineage: Eukaryota > Metazoa > Chordata > Mammalia > Primates > Tarsiidae > Carlito > Carlito syrichta. The sequence goes on along the minus strand of NW_007255294.1, from coordinate 857,976 downwards.
TCACCCAGACTGGAGTGCAGTGGCTGCTCTTGGCCACTGCAGCCTTGACCTGCTGGGCTCCAGTGATCCTTCCGCCTCAGCCTTCCAAGTAGCTGGAACTACAGGCGCACGCTACCACAACCTGCTAATTTTTTTTAAATTTATTGTAGAGATGAGGTCTCGCCAAATTGTCCAGGCGGGTCTCGAACCCGTGAGCTCAGGGAATCCACTCACCTCAGCTTCCCAAAGTGCGGGATTATAGGCTGAGCCAGGTCTCCTGAAGATTCTTAAGGTAATTGGATAATATTTTCTCAGTGTATGTGTTGTAAATTTTGCTTTGTCTGTGTCTGGGTTCAGTGCCTCATTTGAAATTTACTATTTTAAAAATGATCCTATTACAGATTAGAGTGGGACCATGTGAGGTGCGTTTCTAGTTTTCTCATGACATGGATGACAACATCTTCCCCCCTCCCCAGTAAGGATAAGAATTTCAGGGACCAGGGAGGGTATAAAAAGATTAAACAGCTGATCCAAGGCTCATCATTATCACTCTTGCTCACCTCAACAATCTGAGATTAGTTCCTTCCCTGTAAAGCTGCTGGCCCTGAGGACCACATGGGGAAGAAAATCTGAGCTCTTCTAGCTCTCTTGAAAAGTGAGGGGATTCGGCTCCTCAACCTGCAGGCCTGGAGGACTGAGTCAGGAATGCTTAGCAGGTTCCCTCTCAAGTGTGTGCTGATGTTTCAGATGGGTAGTGGCTGAGGTTAGCAGTAAGGAATCTAGAAGGTGCAGTTCCCTTGGAATCTGAAGTATCTGAGGATAGAAAACAATGCACGTTTCTTGTAGAATGTGGCAAAAATAATCAACACGAGAGCTGGGCTTGTTTTGGGATCACAGTGAGTGAGGATGAGTGGGGACGTGCCTAGTTATTTGAAATGTGCTGTTGCTTCCCAGGTAGCAGTCACAGGACTTGTTTCCTCTGCGGTGCAGAGGAGCTGCCCGTTGTCTCATGCTGTTTATGGCCAGGTGAGTCTTGCCAAATATAGTTGGAAGTCCCAAGATTTTGCTCAAATACTCCTAGAGTGGATCAGCCCCCCAAAAAACCATCTTTGCAACCCCTATAGTTTTCTAGGCCCATCCATTATGTCTTACTGCATCAGAATAAATATTAAATAATTGAGAACCAAGTGAATGCCAATGGCCATCTTGCATGTTAATGTTGCCTACAAGAAAATGATCTTATTTTTTATTTCCTCGAGTTGTTTTTTTTCCTAAGTCACAAGAAAATGATCTTATTTTTTATTTCCTCAAGTTGTTTTTTTCCTAAGTCTGTGGCACCAAACATTTTATAACCTCCTGAAACAAGTGTGGTAGGCTGCTTTACTCCTTATAATGAATCCTCATTGTCATTGGAATGAAAACACTGGATGCTTTGTCTGGAAATGTGGGAAGGCAGGGGTTTTTCCTGTTAAGCCATGATCAAGTCAGCCTTTTTAGAAATATGGATTTTAGTTTCGTGTTTCCTTATAAACCAATATTTCGACATGTTTGTTCTAGAACTATTAGCACATCACATTCTGGGTGCTTTTTAATGGGCTCTGGGTAATTACTCCAGCCTCCCATGTCAGTCAGCACAGTAAGCCATTCAGGAGACGCTACTGCTTATTACCCAGCAGCCAGGCGGCCCCTGACCCCTCCTCCTTGAAAGTGGTGTGAGGCGCAATTAGAGAGCTTTTTTGAGGGGATAAGTGATTGCTGGGGCATAAATAATGCAATCTACCCTGTCTCTCTGTGAATGTGGTGGGGTGTGGAGGAGTGGCTTTGGTATTTGGAGCCTGAACCTCCAATTCTGGGTCCGGCACGTTTAGGATCTGTGATTTTGGGAAAGTACTTAACCAGCGAGACTCAGTTTTTCCATCTGTAGAATAAGACTTTGTAGCATGTTTGTGGGATTAGATAAGGTAATATATAGAAAGATCTGCCTGGTTCTTGCTTGTTGGCAGCATATAGCCCGTACTTAGTAAAATGGAGCTCTGAGCGTCATTTCTTTGGTGCTGGTGATATTTTAGTATTTTTTCTTTTTCCTCCCTTTCCTCTTCGACTCTCTTCCTCCATCCTTGAAGACTGGGTCGTTGGGCTCAAGATCATCTTCTCTGGCCTACTACTATATCATTGTGGGTTCTGATGACTCTCCTAGCACCTTGATCACTTCTCCAGTGGTAGCCTCTCCACCCTGCTTCACCCACTGCCCCGGTCACAACCTGGGCTGTGTCATCCATCTCCTGGAATTACCTGTTCACTTCTGAAGTCCTAGCATAATCAGTCACCTTGGTCTCTGAATGCCACTCCTCCCAGTTACCCCATCCAGGTTCCTGGCTTCTCCCTTTCCGCTGCATCCTTTCGTCACTGAGTGCCCATCATCTTTCCTTTGTGCATTTGGCAGAACTCTGCTTCTTGCCAGGCATGGTGGTTCATACCTGTAATCCCAACATTTTGGGAGGTGGAAGTGAGAAGATTGCCTGAGTCCAGGGATTCGAGACCAGCCTGGGTAACTTGATGAGACCTTGTCTCTACAATAAAACAAAAAAATTAGTCAGGCATAGTGGTGCACACCTGTGGTTCTAGCCACTTGGAAGACTGAGGCGGAAGGATCACCTGAGCCCAGCAGGTCCAGGCTGCAGTGGCCTTGAGTGTGCCACTGTACTCCAGCCTCGGCAACAGTGAAACTCTGACTCAAAAGAAAACGAAAAAACCAAAGCCAAAATAAAAAAAACTCTGCCTCTGATTTTTGAGAGCTGCTGAAGAAATCACAGAATCACCTGTCACCCCTCATAGTGACCCCATAAACCAATGTCAGCTGCATCACAGGCTCTCCCAGGGGTCCTTTCATATTTCTTGAGACTTCCCTCTCTGCCTTTTGTCATGATGACTGTTCTAGATGTTCTCTGTCTTTCTCAAGCACCTTACCCCAAGCTTGCCCTTTACTGCTAGTAGCTGTCCTCACCAGTGGGAGCAAGAGCCAGTGGACATGCTGCTCCTGGCACTCTCCTTCTGGCCTGCCTCCCATTATGTGAAGGAGGGGCCCTCTTCCTGCCTGAGCTGATTTGTGCCATCAGTTTTTCCCCATCCCACATGCTCAGGAGCAGCTCTTGTTCCGTTAGCTCTGCTCTTTTTAGCCTCATCCTGTCTGTGGACTCCACGTAGTAACATGCTCAATTCTCTACCATCTTTCTAGACACCCCGCCCACCTATCATTCTCCCCTCCTCCCCACTACCAGTCTCACTGAAGTGTCCTCTGCCTTTTCTTCCTGGTCCTGTTGCCATCAGACACCCGAGCCTATTATTCTACCACCAATAACCCAGTGAATTTGGTGCCAAGTCCACGGCACGCCTTCCAGTCCTGGCACTCTTGACCTTTGGCAGCATAGTCCATGCTACTCTTATTCTTTTCTTTTTTTTAACTTTTAAATTTTTTATTTTAAAGATGTGGGTTACAGTTCGAGGTTAGGTGTACAAATGTTCATTATGCAGGTTGATGAGGTATGCCCCCCCACCCTGGCAATTTCCCTCAACTAGCAATTCCACCCCCTCTTTCCTGGCAGTTTCCCACTACTGCTAATCTGTTTCTTATAGTATTATGATAATTGTTCAAGGTCCCCTTATGAGTGAGAACATATAATACTCTGTTTTTTGTTTCTGTGATAGATCTCTGACTATGACAGACTCTAAATCCATTCAAGTTGCTGCAGAGTTCATATGTTTGACCTTCTTTATGACTGCATAATATTTCATTGTGTATATGTACCACTTTTTTTTATCCAGTCCAACTTTTATGGGCAGCATGGTTGGCTCCATGTTTTTGCTATTGTAAATAGAGCTACAACAAACATACGTGTGCAGGATCTTGTTTGTAGAATGATTTGAGTTCCTCCAGGTATAGTCCCAACAGGGGGATTGCTGGGTCATGTGGAAGGTCAATTTCTAGTTCTTTCAGAAATCGCCACACTGTCTTCTGAAGAGGTTGCACTAGTTTGCATTCCCACCAGCAGTATAGAAGTGTTCCTTTTTCTCCACATCTTCTCCAGCATTTGTTGTTTCTTTTCTTTTCTTTCTTTCTTTCTTTATTTGAGTTGGAGTCTCACTCTGTCGCCCAGACTGGAGTGCAGTGGCCGCTCCCGGCCACCGCAGCCTTGACCTGCTGGGCTTCTGCGATTCTTCTGCCTCAGCCTTCCGAGTAGCCGGAATTACAGGTGCGCACTACCACACCTGGCTAATTTTTTATTTATTTATTGTAGAGATGAGGTCTTACCTGCCCAGGCGGGTCTCAAACCTGTGGGCTCAGGCAACCCACTCACCTCAGCCTCCCAAAGGCGTGGGATTATAGGCTGAGCCACCGAGCCCGGCTGTTGTTTCTTTTATTAATGATGGCCATCCTTATTGGGGTTAGGTGATACCTCAGTGTGGTTTTGATTTGCATTTCTCTGATGATGAGTGAAACTGAGCACTTTTTCATGTGTCTGTTGGCTGCCCATACATCTTCTTTTGAGAAGTGTCTGTTCATGTCTTTTGCCCACTTTTTAATGGGGCTGTTTGTTTTTTTCCAGCATGTTTGATTTCCTTGTAGATCCTAGATATTAGACCTTCGTCAGATAAAGTTGACAAATATTTTTTCCCAGTCTGTGGGCTGTCTCTCTGCTCTCTTGATGCTTTCTTTTGCTTTGCAGAAGCTTGTCAGTTTGATAAGGTCCTACTTGTCTGTGTTACCTCTTATGGCATGGGCACTTGGGGTTTTGATCAGGAATTGGTTGCCAGTTCCAGTTTCTATAAGAGTGTCTCCTGCATTTTCTAACATTCTTATAGTTTGAGGTTTTTATTTTTTGGGGTTTTTTTTGAGTTGGAGTCTCACTCTGTTGTCCAGATGGAGTGTAGTGGCACGCTTCTGGCCACCACAGCCTTGACCTGCTGGGCTCTGGCGATCCTTCCACCTTAGCCTTCCAAGTAGCTGGAACTACAGGCATGCGCTACCATGCCCGGCTAATTTTTGATTTGTTGTAGAGATGAGGTCTCGCCAAGTTGCACAGGTGGGTCTCGAGCCCGTGGACTCAGGCAATCCACTCGCCTCGGCCTCCCAAAATACTGGGATTACAGGCTGAGTCACCGAGCCCAGCCTAGTTTGAGGTTTTATGTTTAGATCTTTGCTCCATTTAGAGTTAATTTTTGTATATGGTGATAGGTAGGGGTCCTTTCTTAATCTTCTGCATGTTATCAGCCAGTTTTCCCAGCACTATTTACTGAATAGGTTCTCTTCTCTCCAGTGGTTGTTGTTGGAGGCTGTTCTTTTCTTCTTGATGCTCTTTTCCCTTGACTCTGAGTAAACTACCTTTCCTCAGTTTTCCTGGTGGACTACAGCTCCTCTGCCCTCATGCGTCTTTTGATTGTTGGTATTCTCAGAATGTGTCCTGGGCACCTTACCCGGCATGCTGCCCCTGGTGATCTTACCAGACCTGTGCCTCAGTGGTCATCACTACCCAAATCCCTGATCCAAATGTGTCTCTCTTGCTCTGGACCCGTTTACCCATCTGCCTAGCCTGCTCCTTGCATACTTCTATCGTAGCATGTACAAATGCTGCCCAGCTCACCCCCAACCCATTCCCCCACTCCTAGAACAAAGGATCTGCCAGTGAGCAGACACATGGAGGGCACTGCTGTCCTTAGCTGTTCAGGCAGGAACCTTGGGCCTTTTCCTGATGCTTCCTTTTTCTCACTCTAGCTTTTCTGGTCAGTCGCCTCCCAGATGTCCCCGATTGCCCTTTTGGGCCTGGCTGCTCTAATATTTTCTTTGCTGCTAAGATGACCTTTCTAAGGTGCAGCGTGATTCCTGTCACCCCCCCCAAACAGGTTTGGGAACTCCCTATGGGGCAAGAGAGGTTGCAACCTCCCCTTCCCTTGCCATCTAGAGCTTTTTCAGTTTTCTAACTGGGCCATGCCTTTTCTCCCCTCTCCAGTACTTGACCTCCTCTGTTCCCTCTGCCTGTAGAGCTTCCTCCTCCTACCTTCTCCCCTTCTTCTCTGCACAGCCTGTTCAGGCAACCCCAACTTGTCCTGACAGTCTGGCTAATTCCTCCTCACCTTTTAGGTCTGACCTGAGGTTGACCTGGGAAGCCTTCTCTGACCCCAGGTGACCCTCTGTGTCAGCAGTTTTCACAGTGGCCTGTCATGCTGATATTTTTGTTTCTGGCCCCTTGAAGTTAGAGTCTGTGAGAGGCTTCATTTGGACAGCGGAGAACATGCAGATAACTGACCTGGCATCTGTCGCTTGACCTAAAGGGCCATTCCTGCCTGAGTATTCTAGGAGCAGAGCTTCTTGATCATTACTCCCAACTGATTGTAGGTTCCATGATTGACAAGGATTTTTGTTGGATTCATTTTTGATTCTGTTCCCAGCACAAGTGATCCTCCTGCCTTGGCCTCCCAAAGTGCTAGGATTATAGGTGTGAACCACCTCGCCTGGTCTGAATGAATAAGATAATTTCTTTTAATGAACTTATTCACTAATTTATGGCTTTTGTTTTCAGCCTTTTCCTTAAGTAGAACAGAAGCTGGTAGAGGTCAGGGGCCATAATGGTCGTGTTCCCTTCACTTAGGAGGTACCCAGTAAATATTTGTTGAGTGATGAAAAGTAAACTTTTCAATCTTCACTTGGTCAGTTTTCTTGATGCTTCAAGATTAAAGCAACTCTTAGATGTAAGTTGCTCTGTCTCTCTACCAGGACGAATAGCTGGACATGGATTTGGAAATGGGAGCTGGCCCACTGGAGCATGCTTTGTCTGCAGCCTCCCTGTGTTCTTTCCTTACACATTTGTGAACTTCTGGAAATCACAAGCTGAAATCACCAGGGGTTATAACAGAATTCCTGGGTCATGAGATAGCTGTGGCTGCTCTGACTCATGTCACAACTGGGGAAAATTAGCGTGTTTCTAGCCCTGAGGATTAGAGGCTAACCAGGCCTGACTCTATACAGTGAAGTGCCTTTTAACCTTCTAGGGAGTTTATTCTACTTTGAATTAAGCCTGGCCGAGTGCAGATAGCACTGTAGCACCATGAAGCAGAAATGTGCTACTGTGGTGTAATATAATGGAAGCTGCTTTTAGAGATTTAGGATTCAAGCAACTGATTGACAGGATTCTTCATCATTCATTTATTGGGCAAATATTTATAGTATGCTCATTTTATGCTCTTTAATTTTTTTTTTTTTTTGAGCTGGAGTCTTACTCAATCGCCCTGGCTGGAGTGCAGTGGCATGCTCACGTCCACCCCAACTAGCATCAATCTGCTAGAACTCAGGTGATCCTTCCGCTTCAGCCTTCCAAGTAGCTGGAACTACTGGCACGCGCTACCACACCCGGCTGATTTTTTGATTTATTGTGGAGATGAGGTCTCACCAAGTTGCCCAGGCTGTTCTCGAACCCATGGGCTCAGGCAGTCCACTCGCCTCGGCCTCCCAAAGTGCTGGGAATGCAGTCTTGAGCCACTGCGCCCCGCCAATTCTTTTTTTTTAAGAGACAGAGTTTTACTCTTTCGCCCAGGCAGGAATGTAGTGGCGTGATCATGGTTCAGTGTAGCCTTGACCTCCTGGATTCAGGTGATCCAACCCTCTTCAGCCTTTTGAGTAGCTAGGAATATAGGCATGTACCACCTAATTTTTAAACGTTTTGTAGAGTTAGGGTCTTGCTATGTTGCCCAGGTTGGTCTTGAACTCCTGGCCTCAGGTGATCCTCCCAACTTGACCTCCTAAAGTGCTAGGATTACTCGTGCCTGGTCTCTATTTTCTTTAATTATTTTATCACTGCTTTATGGGTTTTGTTTTCAACCTTCCTCCTAAGTAGAACAGAAGCTGCTGGAAGTCATAGGCCTCATCTGTGGTGTTTCCTGCAGATGCTCAGGACCTAGTGCAGTACCCAACAAGTGTCGAGTGAATGGCAGGAGGGTTGCTGGGGATGGTGGGCAGATATGCAGGTATATTAACCCTCATGAAGTTTACAGCCGGGTAATGTAGATGAACATTAATGCAGTTTCACAAATGTCAATTTGTAACTGTGACAGGTCCTATGACAGAGGCCATTGTTCTCGGGGGCTCATGTAGGAGAGTCAGGGAGTTTGGGAAGGCTTAGTCAGGGAGTTTGGGAAGGCTCCCCCAGGAGACAAGAGCTAAAGGAAAGGTACCCAGGTGGGAGAGAGTAGCATGACCTATATCTGGAGAATGTGTGCTAGAAGAACCAACCAGAGCGAAATTGGGCTCATCTCTAAAATTGGCTCTATCAGCTGCCTCTCCTTTCTTAGTGATAATAGATGACATTTAGTGTGTGGATTATAGCATTATGCATTTCATCCTCTCAATGTCTACCTGAGTGGTGATTTGGGTAACCAATTAGAGGCTGAGTAACTGGACCTGGTTGCTGGGTGGCCTCTCCTTCCTATTACAATTGTATGTGGTGTGTTGTGCTGAAGATGCTGTCAGTCCTGGGTTCCTGAGAGGTCATTCAAAGGGATACTGCTGAGAGCTGCTGGACCATGTATAAGTGAAAGAGAAGATTTTAACATCCTTAGCAACTTGCCTGACAAGGATTTGTCTCAGAGAGGTCAATTGCCTTTTCTAAAGGGGGACCTCAAATGGAAAGAGAGGTAGAGGGTTGAGACTTCCCGGGGGTTTACAGTTACAGCATGGTAGATATCATGAGAGTGCTTTTATATCTTTCTTTCTTTTTTTTTTTTTGAGTTGGAGTCTCACTCTGTCTCCCAGGCTGGAGTGCAGTGGCACACTCAACGGCCACCCCCGCGTCGACCTTTTGGGCTCAGGTGATCCTTCTGCATCAGCCTTCCAAATAGCCGGAACTACAGGCATGCGCTGCCATGCCCAGCTAATTTTTTTGATTTATTGTAGAGATGAGGTCTCGCCAAGTTGTCCAGGCTGTTCTTGAACCCGTGGGCTCAGGTATTCTTCTCAGCTCACCCTCCCATAGTTCTGGGGTTACAGGCTTGAGCTACCACGCCCGGCCTATATTTTTCAAATAGGTCTCCTAGTTATGGTGCCAGGGTGTGGGAATAGGGTCAGGAATACTGAATTGTATTTCTCTAGAACAAAATATGAAAGGTTAAATGCTTTCTATTTTTTATTTTTTTTGGAGTCGGAGTCTCACTGTAGCCCAGGCTAGAGTGCAGTGGCATGCTCCCGGCCTCTGAGCCTTGATCTGCTGGCTCCGGAGATCTTTCCACCTCATGTAGCTGGAACTACAGACGCACGCCACCATGCCCCGCAAATTTTTGCGATTTATTGTGGAGATGAGGTCTCACCAAGTTGCCCAGGCTGGTCTCAAACCCCCGGGCTCAGGCAGTCCTCTTGCCGTGGCCTCCCAAAGTGCTGGGATTACAGGCTGAGCTACCGTGCCTGGACTAAATACTTAAAAAAAAAATGTTTAAACAGCCTTGAGATATAATTCACATACCTTACAATTCATCCAGTTTAATGTTTTTTAGTATATCATAGGGTTGTGCCCTGTCACTACAGTATAATTTTAGAACATTTTTTCCTCTAAAAAAGAAACCCCATACTCACTAGCAGTCAATAGTGAATGCCTCCTTCTTCCATTCCCCAGCCCTAGGCAACCATTAATCTACGTTTTTTCTCTGTGGATTTGCCTATTCTGAACATTTCATATACATGGAATAATATACATGGTCTTTTGTGTCTGACTTTTTTCACTTGGCATAGTGTTTTCAAAGGTCATCTGTGCTTTAGCATGTAGCAATTCTTCATTTCTTTTTATTGCCCATTAATATGGGGGGGGCCAAAAAAACCCTGGAATTATCTTTTGGAGGGCGGGCCCCTTTTAGTTCAGGCTTCCCTTGCTATGTAAGTGTTCTAAGAACCCATTGGCATCAGTGTACCAGCTAGCGTTGTTGTCAGAGGCTGTGTTTGGCTCAGAGAATTTTTCTGTGGCAAACATGATTCTTCTACCATGACAACGCACCTGCCCATACCGCGCCGAGTGTTCAGCAGTTTTTGACCAAAATGGTATGACCTCATGTCTCACTCTCCCTATTCACCCGATCTTGCCCTAGTGAATTTTTTTTTGTTTCCCAAATGAAAAAAGTCATCAAAGGGAAGCATTTTGCTGATGTGAAAGAAGTGAAACAAAAAACGGCACTAGAAACACTAAAAGGCATAGAAATTGACAAGTTCAAAAACTGCTTTGAGCAGTGGAAAAGCATCTTGATAAGTGTATTGTATCAGAGAATACTTTGAAGGTAACTGAAGTTTAAACATGTAAGAATACATACACAATTTTTTTTTGAGCTGGAGTCTCACTCTATCACCTAGACTGGAGTGCAGTGGCATGCTCACGGCCACCCCAGCGTCGACCTGCTGTGCTCAGGTGATCCTTCTGCCTTGGCCTTCTAAGCAGCCGAAGCTACAGACATATGCTACCATGCCCAGCTAATTTTTTGATTTATTATAGAGATGAGGTCTCGCCAAATTGCCCAGGCTGTTCTCGAACCTGTGGGCTCAGGCAGTCCCCTCACCTAGGCCTCCAAAAGTGCTGGGATTACAGGGCTAAGCCACCGCACCCAATCCATACACAATTTTTTATAAATAAATTCCTTTTTTTGGGTCCCATGTAATTATGTGTATACATCATATTTTTTTTTTTTTTTTTTGAGTTGGAGTCTCACTCTGTTGCCCAGACTGGAGTGCAGTAGCTGCTTCTGGCCACTGCAGCCTCGACCTGCAGGGCTCTGGCGATCCTTCCACCTCAGCCTTCCAAGTAGCTGGAACTACAGGCCCGTGCTACCACGCCCAGCTAATTTTTTGATTTATTGTAGAGATGAGGTTTCATCAAGGTGGGTCTCGAACCCGCGGGCTCAGGCAATCCACTCACCTCGACCTCCCAAAATGCTGGGATTACAGGCTGAGCCACCGAACCCGGCCTACATCATATTTTATTTATCTATCATCTTTTAGTTGATGTTTGGGTTGTTTCCACTTTTTATCTCATAAATAGTATTGCTATGAACATTTGTGTACGGGTATTTGTGGACATATAACATGTTTTCATTTTGCTTGAATACACGTCTAGGAGTAAAATAGTTGGTCATATAGTACCTCTGTGTTTAACTTTTTGAGGGACTGTTTTCCAATGTACCTGTACCATTTTACATTCCCACCAGCAATGTATTGGGGTTCCCATTTTCTCTAGATCCTTGCTAACATTTATTATTGTCCATATTTTTTATTATAGACATCTTGGTATGAAGGACTATCTCATTTTCCATTGTGCATTTTGCTGATAACTAATGATATTAAGCATTTTTTCATGTACTTTTTGGCCATTTGTATATCTTTGGAGAAATGTCTACTTAAGTTCTTTGTCTATTTTTAGATTGGACTATTATTGTTGAATTTTTAGAGTTCTTTATATATTCTAGATACAGGTTCCTTATCAGATACAGGATTTACACATATTTTCTTTTGTATGCTGTCTTCTTACTTTTTTGATGGTATGATTTACAGCACAAAATTTTTTTTTTTTTTTTTTTCTGAGTTGGAGTCTCACTCTGTCGCCCAGACTGGAGTGCAGTGGCCGCTCCCGGCCACCGCAGCCTTGACCTGCTGGGCTCCGGCGATCCTTCTGCCTCAGCCTTCCAAGTAACCGGAATTACAGGCATGCACTACCACGCCAGGCTGATTTTTTGATTTATTGTAGAGATGAGGTCTCGCTGCCCAGGCAGGTCTCGAACCCGCGAGCTCAGGCAATCCACTCACCTCAGCCTCCCAAAGGCGCGGGATTATAGGCTGAGCCACCGAGCCCGGCTTCAAAATTTTTTTTTTTTTTTTTTTGAGTCGGAGTTGCACTCTGTTGTCCAGGCTGGAGTGCAGTGGCATACTCACGGCCACCGCAGCTTCGACCTGCTGGGCTCAGGTGATCCTTCTGCCTTAGCCTTTCAAGTAGCTGGAACTATGGGCATGTGCTACCACGCCTGGCTTGTTTTTAGATTTATTGTAGAGAAAGTTCTTACCAAGTTGCCCAGGCTTGGTCTTGAACCCCTGAGCTCAGGCTGTCCTCTCGCTTCAGCCTCCCAAAGTGTTGGGATTACAGGATTGAGCTACCGTACCGGACTAAAATTATTAATTTTGATGAAGTCCTATTTTTCTTTTTTGATCAATTATACTTTTCGTGTCATAACTAAGAAACCATTGCCTATCTTAAGGGCATGAAGTGCTATTCTTCTGTTTTCTTCTAAGAGTTTTATTTTTTTATTTACAGCTCACTGCAGCCTTAACCAACTGGGTTTAGGCAGTCCTTCCACCTAGTCACCCGAGTAGCTGGGACGATGGGTACATACCTTCACTCCTGGCTAATTTTCTGATTTTTTGTAGAGACAAGTTCTCACTATGTTGCCCAGGCTGGTCTTGAATTTCTGGTCTCAGGCAATCCTCCTGCTACGGCCTCCCAAAGTGCTGTGATTACATTGCAAGTCACTGATTCCCACCTCTTAGATCTGTGACCCATTTTGAGTTTATTTTTGTGCAGTAGATGTACAGCTTTGTTGTTTTGCATATGGATGTCTGGTTTTAGCACAATTGGTTAAAAAGACTATTCTTTTTTTTTTTTTTTAATTGGAGTCTCGCTTTGTCACCCAGGCTGCTGGAGTGCAGTGGCATGTTGCTCACGGCCACTGCAGCCTCAACCTGCAGGGCTCAGGTATTCCTTGCCCCTCAGCCTTCCAAGTAGCTGGAACCACAGGCATGGGCCACCTTGCCTGGCTTATTTTTTAAATTTAATATAGAGATGAGGTCTCGCCATGTTGCTCAGGGTGATTTCAGACCTCTGGTTCAGGTAATCCTCTCACCTCTGTCTCCCGAAGTGCTGGGATTATAGATGTGAGCCACTGCACCCGGCTTAAAAAGACTTTTCTTTCCACACTGAATTATTAGTTGAAAATCAAATGACCATATGCAAGGGTTTGTTTCTGGGCTTTCAGTTTTATTCCATTGATTTGCTTATCCTTATGCCAGACCTCATTGATTACTGTAACGCTGTGGTGAATTTCTAAATTAGGCAGTGTGAGTCCTCCAACTTTTTTTTTTTCTGAGATTATTTTGACTATTCTTTCGAGACCTGCTTTTCTGTAAAAAACACAAGGTAGCTGGGATTTTGATAGGAGTTGCATTGAACATGTAAATCAATTTCAGGAATATTACTATCTTTACAATATTAAGCCTTCCAATCTATGATCTTGGGATGTTACCTGTTTATTTAGATATTCTTTCATTTTTTCTCAAACTGTTTGTAGTTTTCATTGTACACGTCTTGTACTTCTTTTGTTAAATTTATACCTGAGTGTTCTTTTTGATGCTATTATAAATGGAATACTTTTAATTTCAGTTTTTGAATGTTTGTTGCTAGTGTATAGAAATACAACTGATTATGGCATATGGATCTTGTATCCTGCAACCTTACTGAACTTGTGTGTTTGTTCTGATGGTTTTTTAGTGGCTTCTTTAGGATTTTTATATATAAGAACATGTCATTTACAAATAGAGACAGCTGTACTTCTTCCTTTACAGTGTGAGTGCCTTTTATTTCTTTTTCTTACCTAATTGTTCCGGTTAGAACATCCCTTACAATGTTAAATAAAAGTGACAAAAATTGATAACTTTGTCTTGTTCCTGATCATGGGGGCAAAACATTGTCTTTCACGATTAAGTTTAATGTTAGCTGTGGGTTTTTCATAGATATGCTATATCAGACCTCATTGATTACTGTAACGCTGTGGTGAATTTCTAAATTAGGCAGTGTGAGTCCTCCAACTTTTCTTATATTTCTAGTTTGTTGAATATTTATCATGAAAGAGTGTTAACTGTCAAATACATTTTTTATCTATTGAGATGGTTGTATAGAATTTTGTCAAATACTTTTTTATCTATTGCAGTGCTCTTACTTTTTTTGTCCTTTAGCTTATTAATATAGTATAAAATGATTTTTAGATTATTACCTCATCAGTTTTTTGTTTCTTTGTTTTTTTTTAATTTTTAGGACTTCCGTGAACTGAAAATACTTCTTCTTTTCATGAAATACAGGCTTCTGAATAGAAAGTTTTTTGCTTGCAAATGGTTTCTCATTGAACTAAAGTTCTTTGTTCATTTTCTTTTGGACGGCTTCTTTTGGAAAATGAACTTATGAAAATGATTGCTTCACCGTGTATGTTCCAGAGAAGGGATAAAATTCTTAATGTGGAAGGTGAATGTATTATTCCACGCTCTAGGGCAGAGCATCTATTGTTGTCACTGCCCTGATTACTTTTCCTAATATTTAAGTAGACCCTGACCTGTCACGGTCTGGAAGTGTTGCTAATTATACTGATCTCCTTGTCTCATCTTTTAAAGAGAATGATCCTAGTTTCTTATTACCAGAGAGTATGGGCCTCCTTTATAAAGAATACATTAAGAGGGATCCATCTGTGGAATTTGATCCTGGGAACTCTGACTTTAGAGTTCTTGCTGATCTTTCAGCCCCCTTTTGGGTAAAGATTAGTGTATCTGTAGCCATCTTCAGGCTTAAGCTTTGTTGTTGTGGGCTCATGGGCAGCAGCTTAGCAACCATTTAGAGTACTCAGCTGTCCCACGGGTTTCTCTCTGCTGGACACTGTCTCCTCTCTCACCTCCCTCTCCCCTCCCCCACTCCCCTTCTTTCTTCCCTTGTCCTTTTGCCAGCTCCTCTGGATTTCCCCCATCCTTCTTTCTCCGGTTGCCTCCCCCACTCCCTTTCACTGGTTCACTCACCCTTTTCCTCCTCCCTTTCCTCGCCCCTTCTCCTTTTCTCCTCCTAGTCGCCCCCCCCACCCATGCTTTCCCCTCTCCCTTTGTCTTGGGAATCCTTTGTCCTAGCTCTGACCTCTCCCGCCTCCTGCCCCCGTGCCCCCAGCCCTGTGAACAGACCTCTCCAGCTTCTGATGGATGTTGCCTTTGGCCTTTTGCCTGTGTGTTTCTCCAACTCCAGACTTTGTGTCTTTTTTTCTCCTTCATGGTGGGGAGTAAAGGGGATCCCAGTTTTCAGGTCACAGACTGGCTCTGTCTGCAGGGTTTGGCCATTTCTGAACCAGTCCCTGGCTTTGCTCTGTAGTGTGCCTGGCTCCCTAGGGTGACAGGAGTTCCTTCCTGCTTCCCCCAACTCCCCAGGTGGAGGTTGGTGGGAAAGGGGTCAGGGAGGTGGGGATGGTGGGGGTCAGAGGTTTGAAAGAGGACAGTGCTTTGGCCTCTTAAGAGTGCTTGATTAATTCTCAGGCACCCTTCTCCCCGACTCTTTAAAATGCCTTTTAGCTGGTGGGAGGCCAATTTTTATATTATATTTCTTAAAACTATTTAAAAATTTATTATAAATAAAACAGAATTATTTATTTGGTCAGAGTTTGCTATTTTGAAAATGGGAACTCAAGTGTACGTCCTCTGGTTGTGATCCTTTATCCTGATTACAGAAGTGGATTAATGGTTTGGCATGAGAAGGGTAGCCTGGCTATTTCTCTTAATTTGCTGGAGCCCAGATGCCCTGGACCGCTGGTCTGAGGGGAAAAACTCAGCTTTCAGGTGACTCAAGGAATTGGTCTGTCCTAGATTTTGAACCTTAAAACTGACACTGGGAATTTTTTTGTTTGTTTTGTTTTTTGGTTTTTTTTGAGTTGGAGTCTCACTCTGTCGCCCAGACTGGAGTGCAGTGGGTCGCTCCCGGCCACTGCAGCCTCGACCTGCTGGGCTCTGGCGATCCTTCTGCCTCAGTCTTCCAAGTAGCTGGAACTACAGGCGCGCACTACCACACCCGGCTAATTTTTGATTTATTGTAGAGATGAGCTCTCGCCAAGTTGCTGAGGCGGGTCTCGAACCTGCGGGCTCAGGCAATCCACTCACCTCAACCTCCCAAAGGTGCGGGATTACAGGCTGAGCCACCAAGCCCAGCTGGCTAATCTTGAACCTGCAGGCTCAGGCAGTCCTCTCGTCTCGGCCTCTCAAAGTGCTGGGATTACAAGCTGAGCCACCGAGCCTAGTCTGGAATTTTAAATAACTTTTTTTCAGTTCTGCTTTGGTGTCTACTCTGTCCCCTTCCCATCTGCTTTCATTTTATTTTCTTAATGTCTATTTGAATATTGGTTGTTATGTGGAAGGAGTTTTGTCTGTGTAAGAGGGCAACTTTCCTAGAAAGTAGAGTCAATAAATTGGATTTGTAGAGGTTGGGCTCTGGAGCCAGAAGGCCCAGGTTCAAGGCTATCTGTGCCAAATAAATTGGATTTGTAGAGGTTGGGCTCTGGAGCCAGAAGGCCCAGGTTCAAGGCTATCCTTGCCAGCCCTTTGGCTGCTTCCTAAGTTCCCAAAGTCACAGTCTCCATGCAGACCATTGGCGTGGGGAGAAAGTGCTATAGGCTAAATACTTATTAATAAATGCTATATTAGTTATTAAGAAGATTTAGTGGCAAAGGTCAACTGCTGAACCAGGCAGGAGCCTGCTGCCAATTTTTTTCTGTGTTCTTTCCTGTGCTCTGTTTTTTCACATGAATGACATGACTTCTCTGGATTTTTAAGGTAGCTCAATTTAGAAACTAGAGCTGCAAAATCAACTTACCTTTTTTTTTTTGAGTTGGAGTCTCACTCTGTCACCCAGACTGGAGTGCAGTGGCACCCTCCTGGCCACCGCAGCCTCGATCTGCTGGGCTCCGGTGATCCTTCTGCCTCAGCCTTCCAAGTAGCTGGAACTACAGGCATGCGCTACCACGCCCGGCTAATTTTTGATTTATTGTAGAGATGAGGTCTCGCCAAGTTGCCTGGGTGGGTCTCGATCCCGCGGGGGCTCAGGCAATTTACTTGCCTAGGCCTCCCAAATTGCTGGGATTACAGGCTGAGCCACCGAGCCCTGCAGAATCAATTTACTTAATAAAGAGAGTAAAATCTTTACCAGCTGATGCTTGTGTTTTTCTTTCTTCTTCTTTTTTTTTTTAATCGAGGTCTCACTCTGTTGCCCAGGCTGGAGTACAGTGATGTCTGTGTATTTCTTTTTCCCATCCGGAAATTGGATGTGACAATTTTGAAATGTGATGATTAAAATTTCTCAAAGTGGAAATCTATTGTTACTATAAACTTCTACTCTTGAGGATACATTTCATAGTGCATTACATCTCTACAAATGTGTACCTTTTCTCTTTATGGCCTTATTTAGAAGCTGGGCTCATACCTTCAGTTAAAGGAAACATCTGTGGACACTGTTCTAGAAGTTTTAAAGGTGGGCCCACATTGTTATTCATTTAAACGAAAACTGTGTGTTCTCTGTGAGGTTGTGGTCCATGGTAAAAGGAGAACACCCTTTGCCTAAAGCTAACATTTAGAGTCTGACTGCTCAAAGACCTTGAAAGGATTTTGGAGAGGTGGAAGTGGTGAGCATTTACTGAATTCCCAATTCACTGCCATGATTGGGGCTCAGATTAGCCGTTTGGAGATTGAGAGCCCAGTTCTTACCCCAGCCTACAGTAACCCTGAGGCACTGCCCTGACCCTGAGGCAGTGCCATCTGGCTGCTACTTTTAGCCAAGACTCTTTCACCTGGGATGGTTAGAAATCAAGCTGTTGTGTTTATTAAATTGAAACAGTACTCCTTGTTCAGTACTCTTTGTTCAGTATGTGTAAATACTTCTGAATCAGGCCCATACTCTAGGACCAGTGTTATAATTTTCTATTAGCATGTAAAGGTAATTAAGAATTATGTTTATTTGGGCTTTTGGATTCTGTGGACTTCGGATAATTGAGCAATTAAGTATCTTAGAGGAGTCCTTGTGCCTGCACATCTCTGAGACTGCTGAGAATGGCTCTCTTCACCCTTCTGTTCTGTAAGGCCAGTGTCTAAGCTGGTAATGTATTTTGGAGCAGTGATCCCCAAACTGAATGGCAGTCAGTAAAAACTGGACACTTAACTTGGGTAGCAGATACCAAATTTGAGATTGAAAGCTTTGTCTCTCAATCGTGGTTTTGACTGAGTGACTTTTGCAGTCTTTTTGTTGATTTAAATCTGAAGCGTACATTTAGTTGGGGGAGGGGGGAAGACCACACATAATTTTTGCACCATTCAGGAACTCCTAAGAGACCCTCATATTTTGGGAAGAGTGGGAGTAGGTGTCACGTCTCTGAGGCAGGAATGGAGTTCAAGGAATGAGGGTCTCTGGGTTTTGGTGTCCCCTCTACTGTCTCCCCTGGCTGCTTGGGCTTCCTGCTCTGGAGGAGTTTGTTGGCTCATTCAAGCCAGTGGATAAACCAGCCAGTGCCTGGAGTTCCTCTGACTCTTTTATCCCCACTCCTGGGAAAATAGAATTGCAGAGTGCTTGGAGTCCTTCTAGAGAGTGTAGATGAATCAGTGTGTTTACAGTTGTCAAGTTTGATTTGGACTAGAAGGCAGTGTCTGCTAGGATTTATAGTACTTATTCTGAGAGGAAGAAATGTAAATTTTCTTCCTTCATCTCCCCATCACAAAACCATAAGCACTAGTGGGTCATATTTCTGATGCTAATTCAGTAGTTTTCTCCTTTTCAATATGTGTATGATTTTTGGTTATTGATTCTGAATATCGTGAGCTTTGGCATTTCCTGAGTGTCCCAAAATAACATTTTAAAAAAAAATTAGGATTGGCTCAATTTCATTTAGTTTTTAGGTGGTAATGGAAACTTTGACTGGAGTTAAAGATAACCTTAGATATATCTTACCTAATTCATTATAATAATTTAGTGCTTAAGTATTTAAATTTATTTTTAAATTAATCATGACCAAGTATTAGATTGTACTTTTAAAAAAGATAAAGTAGTTTTAAAAATGCATAATTATTATATACCTGAATTATCTTCATATGCTTAATGGAGACAAGAGGAGTATAAATGCTCTCATAAAAGGCAATCTTTAGCAGATCCGAAAAATAGAAGAGACTTATTTAAGATTTACTTTTTCCGCCAGGCTCGGTGGCTCAGCCTGTAATCCCGCGTCTTTGGGAGGCTGAGGTGAGTGGATTGCCTGAGCCCGCGGGTTCGAGACCTGCCTGGGCAGCAAGACCTCATCTCTACAATAAATCAAAACATCAGCCGGGCATGGTAGTGCATGCCTGTAATTCCGGCTACTTGGAAGGCTGAGGCGGAAGGATCGCTGGAGCCCAGCAGGTTGAGCTGCGGTGGCCGGGAGCGGCCACTGTACTTCAGTCTGGGCGACAGAGTGAGACTCCAACTCAAAAAAAAAAAAAAAGATTTACCTTTTCCCATTTCTGTCCCTGCAATCTGGGCTTGGCATTAATTAGATAAAGTAGGGAGAAAAGAAGAAAGACAAAAGCTCTGGCACCCACAGATTTGAAAGATTAGTTCATAGATACTTAATCAATGGCTTTTTAAAATTTAAAATAATGACTATGTTTATGCAACAATGAATTTTAAAGATTCCAATTATTTAGGAAAGAACAGGGATGAAAGCAAGAAACCATCTCAAATCATATTACTCAGAAATACCCAATGTTGCTAACCGGGAACATCTTGCCAGAGAATATTCTGTGTGTGACGTTTGCTTGACTTTATTTTTAAATAATTTATTCTCATCAAGACAGTAATATGCACATAGCTTTTAAAAAAGCCATTTAAAAAAAATTAAAACCACACACAGATACAGAAATCTATGTAAAACACTGTGTAGGATAGTGAATCATACAATAAATACCTTCTGTAACAACCATCCAGCTTAAGAAATAGAGCTTCACCAGCCACCTTCCTTGGAAACCACTTTTTTCCTTCCTCCAAAAGTTAACTGCTGTCCTTTTGTCATAATCAATAGGCACCATAACATTTTGCCTGTTTTTAAAGAACTTGATATATATGTTAAGTCTCTTTTAATCTGCAGATTCCCCCTCCATCTCTTTTCCTCAGTTTATCTACTGTAAGATAGGCTGTTAGATTTGTGGAATTTACCACAAGTCTGCAGTAACTTCACTTTTGTGCATACTCACAGTGCAGGGCAACATGACTCTCATTCCTACATATTTTCTACTGCTTTCATGTATGTGGTTTTTAAAAAGGTCAAATAACACTTAAAGACAAATTAAAACCTTACTGGTTTCCATGTTCCACCTAGTCCACCCTCAGTGTTGTTCTCCAAAAGTTACTGTTTGTAACTTTTGTTTTTTTCTTTTTCTACTGATATTTGTGTCTGTAGTTCTAAATACTATCTGTGCACATGGGCATTATTTTTATTCTGCTTTCATGCTTGATTTGTAGCTGGAATGGATGTGGAATTCTAGGTTGAAATAACTTTCCCTCAGAGTTCTGAGAGCATGCTCTATTGTCTTTTAACCTTCCTTGTTGAGCAATTCTTTACCATCCTGACTTCTATTCCTTTTTCTGTCATCTGTTTTTTTTTTCCTCTGAAAACCTTTAGAAACTTCTGAAATTTCATGATGCTTTGTGGAACTTTGAACATTTATTATGCTAGACACTCAGTGGGCCTTGAAATTTATATTCTTCGGTTCTAGGAAAGTTCTTATATCTTGTCTTTCATAATTTCCTCCTCTCATTTTCCCTCTCTTCTCATTTTGGAGCCCCTGTGGGATTGATTGTCGATTTTTAAAAATCCTTTTTTTCTATTCTTCCCTCTCATTCTTTTATTTTCTTAGACATTTCCTCAACTTTATCTTCAGCTTTATCCTCAGCTTTTTAAAAATAAATTTTATTATAGAGATGTGGGGTACAATTTAGGGTTAGGTAAACAAACGTTGATTATGCAGGTAACCTATCCTCAGCTTTATCGTTACTTAATTTTTAAATTTCTGCTAAGCCGGGCTCGGTGGCTCAGCCTGTAATCCCGTGCTTTGGGAGGCTGAGGTGAGTGGATTGCCTGAGCCCACGGGTTCGAGACCCACCTGGGCAACTTGGCGAGACCTCATCTCTACAAGAAATAAAAAAAAATTAGCTGGGTGTGGTAGCGCGCACCTGTAGTTCTAGCTACTTGGAAGGGTGAGGCGGAAGGATCACCGGAGCCCAGCAGGTCGAGGCTGCAGTGGCTGAGAGCGGCCACTGCACCCCAGTCTGGGTGACAGAGTGAGACTCCAACTCAAAAAATAAATTAATTAATTAAAAAAAAATAAATTTCTGCTATAAATTTTTTAATTTCCAAAAGCTCTCTCTTGTGGCTTCCAAAAGTCCCTCCTACTTTTTTGGAATAGTGTTCTAGTCTTCTTTTCTGGATACAGTGATTTCTCTCCCTGAAGGCATTAATGATACTTTTTAAAAAAGTATCTTCTGTCTCCGCATTGTCTCTATATCCCAGGTTCCTTTTTTCTGTTTGCTTTGGTGTCTGTGTGCAAGTTAGAGGCTGTCCACAAGTTGTCTTTAGTTGTCTACCTTTGAGGGAACTGATTGGAGTTCTGTGTGCAGAGCAGGGCTTGTGACAGTTGGGCTGTATTATGACTGATAAGTCACGTAGCTCTTTTTCCTGGGAACTCTTGAGTATTTGTAGTTGTCTTCTCTTGGACTGGTTGCTTTGCCCAGAGGGGAACTTCTAGTCTCCTGACTGGCTGCTGGTACTCAAGTTAGTTGAGTTGGAGAAAGGAGCTGGGTAGTGGGTTTTGGGCCCAGGGTGTTGCCTCCCCAGTGGTGGTGGATCCCCTCATATCTTTTATTGTTGTAGGTCCTGATAGCTTTCACCAGCTAGTCAGAGAGAGCTTTTAGTCGTCTGAGTTAACCTGTGAGGCTGAGGGTGGTACAGATCTTTTTGTGACCTTTTCTTTGATAGTTCAGTAGGGAACCTCCGTTCTATGCTCAAGGCAGGGAAGAAGTCAGCCAGCCCAGTGGGTTCCATGCCTTCTCATTTTCCACCAAGTTGGGGACAGTATTAAGTTGTTGGAAGGTCAGGTGCTCTCCTAATGGGAGAGTGCCTTTCTATCTGCACCTTCTATCTGCACCTTCCTTGCCAGTGTGGGCCAACATCTGCAGCTTCTTTTCTTGTTTTGGCTCTGCTTTCTACTTATGAACCCTCTTGAGCAACTGAGTGGCTGACTGTTTGACGGCCTAAGACCTGAGAGAACTGGTCTTCAAAGGCTCGTAGGAGACTGAGGTGAAAGTATCCCATGAGCCCAGGGAGGTGGAGTCTCTGGTGAGCCAGGATTGTACCACTGTGCTCCTGCTTGGGTGAGAGTGTAAGACCCTGTCTTAAAACAAAGAAATAAACAAACCGTCGCATAGGAGATGGCTAGCCCTTTGTTACTTACAGTTGGATGAGCCATTACAAGAAAGAATGGAAGAAGAATTATGGGTGACGCATCGGTGACCTTGGAGATTGGGAGACTTCCACCTGTAAGTCATGAAAGACAATGGATGTCTGACTGCTTCATTCCCATTTCTCAGAACATAGTCCTTGTGTTTGTCCAGATGTATGTGGCTGAGTTTTTTTCCTTATTAAGCTTTTCCTTCTTCTAACCCTATCCTCTCTATACCCTGGTGACACATTTGACAGCCTTTTGTGAGTTGAAGTTGTCCTATGTCCTTGTGATGTGGTGATAGCTTAATCCTGTGCCCAGATTTTGAATGATTCAATCTGAAGACTCCATCAGAGGCAAGAAGTGGTCAGTGAAGCTCAAACTCATAAATAATTCTAACATGATTAAAAATGAAAAAAACACTCCTTCCCGGATAGCCATTGACCCTATGTTTAAAAGCTCAGTGTGTCAGTATCTTAGGGATGTGTGTGCCTTGATGTTACTTGCTGGTTTAGAGCAGTGGCCCTCAGTGTGGTCCCCAACCAGCATCATCAATGTCACTAGGGAGCTTGTCCAGAAATGCAACTTCTTGGGCCTTACTTCAGACCTCAGAAACTCAGGTGTGGGGCCCAGCAATCTGTGTTTTAATCAACCCTACAGGACGTTATGATGTCTTAATTGGTTTAGATGATCTTGTGGACGGTACAGAAGTCAGTCCTTCTGGGTTTGGGGGTTACTCCCACAAAGCCTAGAAGGAATCAGTTATTTCTTCTGAGGCTTCCTGTGGAAAGTATCCTTCCAGTACCACTGCTTAATGCCCCTTATGCCATTGTTGAGTGTGTTTAGCCTCTGATTTGGGAAAGTAGCCAATTGGAACAAAAAGCACGATTTAATCTTGAGGGGAAAAAATAACTTGTGTTATTCTGCATCATGTGTAGAAGTAACTAGATCTCTGTGTGGATGCTAGTGATAACAGCCGTTAGCATTCTGGGGATTTCCTTCTAATCTTCATTTTGCGGGCATGCAGGATGTGTATTTAACCTAGTTGGGATCAAAATTTGGGATCACACTGTGTGCATTGTTCTGTGTTGTGTCCTCCTCCCATTATCAAAGAGCCCTAGACACCACAGTGTTAAGGTCTGAAGGTGGTGACGGCCTCAGGATTTGAGTTCAGCTGTCAAAGGTCCCCGCACCCTGAGAAAATTGGAGACTGGGTACACAGGCTCTCAAGAAGTCATTTTCCCAATCGTATGTGGAGTTGTTGGTGCTACTGGCTCATCTTGAACCTCTGTTAAGGGGGAGCCGACTGACCGGGCTACTCCATTGCCATTTAGATTCCCTGACTCTGCAAGCCGGTTGAATGTTGCTTTTTCATGTGCTGCCTGGAATAAAGCCGTCTGATTCTTTCCTCCTGAACAATGGCTGTTTTTATGAGTTCTTGCTTCTCCCAGGCAATGCCCCACACAATGAAATCTTTTCTTTCCCATTTGTTTAAGCTGGTGGACCTTATGGACTCTGTCTGGTTGACTTTTATCTAATGTTTGCAGTTAGTGTAGTGTGATAGCCGAGCTCATTTTTTGTGTGAAAAGAAAATGAAAAGGTAGACGATGACCTCCCCCTGCCCCCATGTCCAGTAATGAAAGGCACTCTATGAGAGAGAAAATACCACAGTCCCATTCAGAATTAGGGAGCAGAGTGGTGGCAAAGGAAGAGGGTAAAAGAGGACCCTGGGGATTGAGTGGGGAGTCCCCCTTCTTGGGAGAGCTGGGTACACTCGTGTAGGGCCCCCATTCTGTGATATGGGTTCCTTTCCTCCCATACCTTAGTAAAGACTGGAGAAATCCTTCTTAGAGGAGCCACCTACCTACCCTGCCCCTGGAATCCAGGCCCAAAGGAGCTGGCAAAGGCTGGGTTGGCACCTGAGCCGAGGGCCTGCCTGGATCCAAGTCCACACTGACCCTGCCTGACCTGGCTGGTCAGGTAGATCAGGCCTGAACTGCCCAAGCGAAGAGGTATCCCAAGTCTACACACATACTGCCTTTCCTCCCTCCCTGAGTGAAAATGAAACCCTAGACCCCATATGCTGACGGTCTCCTTTGTTTTTTCCATGACCTGTGGTAGATTTACTGCTCATCCTATACAGATAATTGGGAACCAAAATCTTGTACCTGCAGTCAGTCTACCCTACCCTGACACTTGCTTAAGCTGCGGCAAAACATATTTCGATGCACAAAGATCTGCTTTTGATTTTAGTTGAAATTTCTCAAAACACCGTAGCTCTTCCTGAATCTTTCCTGTTCTCTAAGACTAGTATCAAGCAGCCAGTATAATTATCAAGCACTTGCTAATGTTGCCATGGGGTGTTGAGGATATATGGACACAGACCTGTCCTTATGAAGCTAATATTAAGTGTATGAGCATGTGTGGGCTCCCATAGGACTGTGTAAGTCTATACCAGTAATAACGGCCACCATTTGTTGAGGGTTCCTTATGTCCCAAGTACTGTGCTAAACACTTTGTCAACATGATTGATAAATATTTGTGGAATGAATGACTTCCTTCAGTCCTCTTTTTTTTTTTTTTTTTTTGAGTTGGGGTCTTACTTTGTCGCCCAGGTTGGAGTGCAGTGGCGTGATCACAGCTCACTGTAGCCTCTACCTGCTGGTCTTAAGGGTGATCCTTCTACCTCAGCCTCCTGAGTAGCTGGAACTCCAGATGTGTGCCACCATGCCCGGCTAATTTTTGTTGTAAAGATGAAGTCTCACTGTATTGCCTAGGTGGTGTTGAATTCCTGGGCTCAAGTAATCCTTCCACCTCAGTCTCCTGAAGTGCTGGGATGATAGACGTGAGCCACCACCCCTGGCTCAGTTTTTTTGGGCCTGACTGGTTTCATGGCCCACCCTGCTGTCTTGCCTTGTCCTGTGCCCTAGCCTAGAAGGCAGAGGCAAGAAGGAGAGGCAGGTACAGGCTGCACATCAGATAAGCATCAGGAGCTTGGGTTTTATTTTAATGGTGATAGGAAGCTGTAGATGGGTTTAAGCAAGAGGTTCAGAAAGAACTTACCCTAGGTTACCCGCTCACCAGCTAGATAGTTGTATAGCCAGGCCAAGAACCAAGAACTTCGTACTTCCAGTCTGGTGCCTGGCAGAAGCAGTATTTATTCTATTGGAAGACTTAGTTATTTTCCATAGAAATAGCCTTCAGCTCTTTGCCACCATCATACTTGTTCCCACCATGGTCAAAACATTTTGAAGTTATTTTATATACGGTAGAAACTTTTATTTATTTATTTATTTATTTATTTATTTTGAGTTGGAGTCTTACTCTGTCGCCCAGACTGGAGCGCAGTGGCCGGGAGCGGCCTCGACCCGCTGGGCTCCGGCAATCCTTCCGCCTCAACCTTCCGAGTAGCCAGGATTACAGGCATGCACCACCACGCCCGGCTGATTTTTTGATTTATTGTAGAGAGGAGGTCTCGCTGCCCAGGCGGGTCTCAAACCCGCGGGCTCAGGCAATCCACTCACCTCAGCCTCCCAAAGGCGCGGGATTACAGGCTGAGCCACCGAGCCCGGCTTGGTAGAAACTTTTTTGTGTGGTGGAAATAACTTGGTTATTTTACTCACTGAAGCAAATATGCCCATGTCTGTGAGAGGTGACATCATTTCCCATAATTATCTCTGAACATGTGTTAATAATATATCAACTGTGTATCTCAAAGCCATAGACTTTTGAAAAAAATTATTTTTTAAACTATCATACAACAAAATATACTTTTTTTGGTGTACATGTTTGTGAATGTTAACACATGTATAGAGTCCTGTATCCACTACAAGAATGAATAATAGTTTCAACAGCCCATTGAGATATAATTTATATATCACAGTTTATCCATTTAAAGTATGCAATTCAGTGGCCTTTAGTGTACTCAGAGTTGTGTAACATCATTA
Source organism: Carlito syrichta (assembly GCF_000164805.1). Lineage (NCBI taxonomy): Eukaryota > Metazoa > Chordata > Mammalia > Primates > Tarsiidae > Carlito > Carlito syrichta. The sequence continues at coordinate 831,741 of NW_007255294.1, read as the reverse complement.
GAATCAATTATAGAACACTTTAATCACCCCAGAAAGAAACTGCATAGCCATTAACAGTTATTGTCCATTTCTCCCAATCCCCCAGCCCCAGGCACATATTGATCTTTATGTTTCTGTGAATTTTCCTCTTCTGGCCATTTCCTGTAAATGCAGTAATATAATATGTGGTCCTTTGGACTGATGTCTTTCACTTAGCAGAACATTTTCAAGGTTCACCCATGTTATAGCAGGTATCAGTTCCTCATTTCTTTTTACTGCTGGATAATATTCCATTGCGTTTGTCTATGATATTTTATCTATGATATTTTATCCATTTATCAGTTGATGAACTTTTAGACTGTTCCACTTTTTGAATATTTTGAATAATGCTGCTATGATCATTCATAGACAAGTTTTTGTAGGGGCACATGTTTTCATTACTCTTGATGCATACCCATTGAGTGGAATTGCCAGATCTTGTGGTAACACTGTATTTAAATTTTTGAGGAATTGGCAGACTATTTTCCGAAGTGGGCGTACCATTTTACATTCCCACCAGCACAGTGTGAGGGTTTCAGTTTCTCCATATCCTTACCAACACTTGTTATTATCTTTTTGATTGTAGACATTCTTGTGGGTATGAAGTAATATCTCACTGTAGTTTTGATTTGCATTTCTCTGACGGCTAATGATGTTGAGCATCTTTTTATGTGTTTGTTGACTTCTGAAATTATTGTTGAAATAGATCTTGGGTAACTGATGTGAAATGTTGAAAATATTTCAACATAAGCAGAAGTCCCCTCTTTTATATAATTAATATTTAAATTATATTGAACAAAATTATTTGCTGATAGCAGAGTATTTTGACTGGGTGTAGTGGCTTACACTTGTAATGCCAGCATTTTGGGAGGCTGAGGTGAAAGGATTACTTGAGACCAGGAGTTCAAGATCAGTCTAGGCAACATAGTAAGACTCTGTCTCTTAAAAAAGAGAGAGAGAGAGAGAGAGAGAGAGAGCGAGAGAGCGAGCGAGAGAGCGAGAGAGAGCGAGTGTGTGTGTGTATGAAGAGAGAATTTCACCCAGGTGAATTATTAGAACTTTTAAAATTAAAAACATTCTTTTTTGTTTTGTTCACTCAGAAGTTCAGAAAAAAGACACAAATTCTTGCTTTTTAATATTGTCCCAAGTGTACCACAGAAGTATGCATTTTTCATTTCTTAACCTTTAAATGTATGCTATGTTAGGATACAGTATTGAGTACTTAGTATATTTTTTGAAATTCATAGTACTTATTTTTTTCTGGTCCTGTTTTTTTCTGGTCCTAATAATAGGCAGCCCTGCATCCCTTTTTAATAACTTGAGCTCGACATTTCTATTTCCAATATTAGGGTTTTAAAAATAAAAATCTTGTGTGAGAGACAAAGTTAAGGACCTAAGAGACGAGCCAGTTTTGTATGGATTTGAACCAGTCTGTAACCTGAGTCATGCACAGCTGCTATGAATAGAACAGGGGCCTAGTGAAGGGCACCTTCTGCTACTTTGGCCGATTCAAATCGAGCAACTTCCTGGCTGGCAACGATCATGAGGATGGGAAATAGGGCACTGGTGCATTTTAAGGTGCAGTAATTAAAATCACTCTAAGTGACTGTTTGCTGTTTAGTCCACCTGGGATATCCATTGCTTTTCTGGATGCCAGGGAAAATGTAATATTCTTTTGTAAATGTGGTGGGACCATAAGATCTTTGTGGGCTGATTTTCAATTTTGTGCAAGTTTGAGACCAGCCTGGGCAACATAGGGAGACCTGTCTCTATTAAAAACAAACAAACAAACAAACAAACAAATCACAGCAGGCTCATAGTGCTTTTTAAATGAATAAGCGAATGAGTATTGAATGATGAGAGTAGCAGAAACTGACTGCCAACCTACATCCATCTTCTGCCATACTTTGCTCCTTCCTAACAGAATCCAGAGTCTGTTTCACTCTTCAGCCTTCTTTCTAGCTTTCTGGGGTAGGTGTTGATTGGTCCAGGCCAATCACGGTTGCCCGATTCCCTCTGCTTTAGTTTTGACATGGGCCATTAGGACAAGCCTGCTGCAGTCTCCTGAGGATGGTTTTTCTTCTGGGTAAGAATGAGACATGACATTGCCATGTCTGCAGATGATGTTGTATCTGCTACCCTCATCTTGTGACCTGAGGAGAACCTGCCAGAAGGTGAACATTGACCCACTATGTGTGGCCAAGTGGAAAGGGAAGGATGGACTGAGATTCTGGGGTTGGCTCTGTCTCATTTGCATCTTGGGCAGGCCATATGTCCCTCCTCCGTCAAGTGCCCTGTAACCTTGAGAACGCACCTCGATTAACCTGCCGCTTGGCCTGCATTTTGTTCATTTGTTTGTGTCCTTATACTTTTTTTTTTTGAGTTGGAGTCTCACCGTGTTGCCCAGGCTGGAAGTGCAGTGGCACACTCATGGCCACCCCAGTGTCGACTTACTGGGCTCCGGTGATCCTTCCGTCTCAGCCTTCCAAGTAGCTAGAGCTACAGGAGCACACCACCATGCCCAGCTAATTATTGATTTGTTGTAGCGATGAAGTCTCACCAAGTTGGTCTCGAACCTGCAGATTCAGGACTGGTCTCGAACCTGCAGATTCAGGCAATCCACTTGCCTCTACCTCCCAAAGTGCTAGGATTACAGGCTGAGCCACCAAGCCCAGCCTGTGCTCTTATTCTTAAGTGTTTGAAGAAAACCTACAAACAACTGAAAGAAATTTTCATTTTATTTTATTTTTATTTATTAATTTTTTTCAAATTAGGGTTTTATTATTTTCTTCCAAACTGCTTTTTTATTTTTATTTTTTGAGTTTTCCAAGTAGCCGGAACTACAGGTGTGCACTACCATGCCTGGCTATTTATTTATTTATTATTTTTTTGAGTTGGAGTCTCACTCTGTTGCCCAGACTGGAGTGCAGTGGCCACTCCCGGCCACCACAGCCTCGACCTGCTGGGCTCCGGTGAGCCTTCCGCCTCAGCCTTCCAAGTAACCAGAACTACAGGCGTGTCCTACCACGCCCGGCTAATTTTTCGATTTATTGTAGAGATGAGGTCTCGCCAAGTTGCCCAGGCGGGTCTCGAGCCCGCGGGCTCAGGCAATCCACTCACCTCAGCCTCCCAAAGGCATGGGATTACAGGCTGAGCCACCAAGCCCGGCTTAATAATTATTTATTGTAGAGACGAGGTCTTGCCAAGTTGGCTGAACTGGTCTCAAACCCGTGGGCTCAGGCAATCCACTCACCTCAGCCTCCCAAAGGCATGGGATTACAGGCTGAGCCACCAAGCCCGGCTTAATAATTATTTATTGTAGAGACGAGGTCTTGCCAAGTTGGCTGAACTGGTCTCAAACCCGTGGGCTCAGGCAATCCACTCACCCTAGCCTCCCAAAGTGTTGGGATTACAGGGTGAATCACCAAACCTGGCTGAAATTTTCATTTTAAATTCCAATAAATCTGAACATGTTCTGTGAGCTTTCTCGTAAGGAAGGCTGAACTCAAACTTTACTTCCTCCTTTGCTCCTCTCCAGGTTTGCCCTTTGCCCGTGTTGGGGTTATTTTTTGCCACCTTTGAGCTTTCTAGGCTTGGCTTATTCTTACTGCTCTGCCACAGTGAGTGTTTGCTTGGGAAGTCATTCCTGTGACCAACTTTTATGTAAATTGCTCCTCTAAGCCTCCTCATCTTTGAAATGTAGATAATACTCATGTCCTGTGGCAGTTGTGAAGATTAACTGTGATAAGGTTTGCTTGCAAATGTCCTTTTCTCATTAAATTCAGTTTTATCTTGTGTCCTTTTTTTGTGAAAACTGAGGACTGGAAGGAACCTTTAAAATCCACCTGACCTACATCCTGGTTTGTGCAGATATCTCCCTTACCATCCATTATGGCCTTGCCCATCATTTTTGGGCCATTTAAATTGTTGAATTGAACAGCACCCTCCTACTCCCCAAAATCCGGAAGAGTGACTGACTTGTATGCATTTAAATGATTTTGTTTGACTCAACCATCCCACATCTAGGAACCTGTCCTCTGCTTTCAGGAATACAGAAAGGCGTTTGCTCAGGGATATTCATCATAGTACGTGGCGAAAGACTTGAGTCTAGCTTACCACCACTAGGCAACTAGTTAGGTTATGGTTTATCCATACATTGGGTTACTGTGTATCTATAAAAGTCAAAGAACATCTCTGCATGCATTAAGGAATAATTTAAGATATACTGATGAGCAAGAGAAGCAAAGTGCAGAACTCTTATAACATGCTGCCTTTTATTTGAAAGAAATGCACATCTACTATGTGTTATCAAAAGTTAAGAATCCATAACACACCACAAGGGATGCACACAGACTCAAAGTTAGAGAAAAAAAAAAAATCTTCAATTTGTAAGACACATCATTGCCTTATGTACCTCTAAAAAAGAAAAAAAATGCTACAAAGTAAGCATCGTAGGACCATAAGATACACCTCAAATTCAGAGATATTAAAATGTGCATATTAGGAGACTTACTTGTTACCATCTGCCCTTTTGGGGTGTGTTTTTTTTTTTTAAAGGCAAAGTGCACATTTACACATTTACCTAACTTAAAAGAAATCCAGATGTGTGTATGTATATGTGTGTATATATAGTGATATATATATATACAGACATATAAGTAGGCTTTAGACATCTGGGAACTTTGTATCTGCTTCTGTGTATATATGGAGTTTGAAGGATGGGAACTGAGTTAATCATATTTTAAAAATATAACAACTTGTCTTCACCTGTAGGCTGTCTGGTAATCTTTATTAATTCTAATAAAATTTTGAAGAAAACAGTGACCAAGTGAGAGTTGTGGCCTGTTTCTCCCTGGGCCTGTCAATAGACCTCAGGTGTTTCCTTTTTTTCCTTCTGGGTATTTCTGTGCATTTTCCTACAAGAACATATGTGATGAGTCATATAATTTTCTTTAATATTTGTGTTGTCTCAGAAAATATCCACCTCACAAAGCTTATTATTTTCTAGGAAAAAATGTAAAATGACTGACTTAAGTGTATTTTTTATTCCCTTATAGAGAGACAGCTAGCTCTGATGGAGACTATTCTAAGCAAGATGTTGGGTAACTTAGATTTTTGTCCTGGCTTCACCATTTACTTGTGATCCTTCAGTTTCCTCCTCTGTGTAGTACAGTAGAAATGATAATGCCTGTCCCTTCTACTTCACAGATTTGTGGAATGATTGAAATAATTTACATAAAGTGATCTGTACTTCATATACTCGGTATAGATAATATATAGTATTTAAAACATCAAGGGACAGAGTTTCATGTACATAGATTCAGAAAGTGTTTGATTGATATTAATTCTGTTTTCTTGCATAAGAAATATCTTTTACTTAAAATACTCTGTTCTTTTTTCATCAGTCCTAGAGAACTATGTTAATAAAACAGATGGGGCAAGCCCATGGAAGATTTTTAAGACGTCCTATTAGCTGTGAACTAAACATATAAAAGTCCTCCCATGTAGAGCAAAGTTTTGTGTGGGGGAGATGGGCAAAAACAAATGAGTAAATTGTAGTATATTAGAATAAATAGCTTTAAAGACAAACAATAAAGGGAAGGGAATACTGAGAAATGAGAAGGGCATACAATTTTTAAGAGTGTGGTTGGGCTCGTTGAGGGGCTGTTGTGTCAACAAAGATCCAAAAAAAAGACAAGAGAGAAGACCATGAGGACCCGTGGGGGAGGGGATTATAGATAGAGGGACTAGCAAGGACCTAGAGTTCTGAGGTACAGAGAGGAGGCCAGTGTTTAATTACTTTGTATGGAAATATTCATATAAATATTGAGTAGGCAATCCCATGAAAATGAAGTAAAAATGACTTTAGGTGCACTTAAAATGATAAAGGACAACCAAAGGGCTGTACCTCAGTGATGTCCCTTTACGTTGGGAGGAGGGAAACACAGGGTAGCTTTGAAACTACAGGACAGTAATGCAGGGGGTGGAGGAGGGCCTGTTTTCCAAGCATGGTGCTCCTTAGCATTCTCACTGGTTTATGGTTGCAGTCTGTCATTGAGATGCGCCTAAATGTGAACACTGTCACATTAATGTCACACCTGTTAGGTGGGTTTTTAAAGATCTCATCAGCTTTATTTCCGGGTTAAATAAACCCACCCTCCAAGGGATTGAATTACTTATGCTGAAGAACCCTGTGAAAACTGGAATGGTATGCTTTAGGCCTCGAAGCTGACTTAAAGTGTATTTTATTTTGTTAAAGCTCTTTGTTATGGTATAATTTTAGATTTGCAGAAAAGTTGCAAAGAGGGTACAGAGAATTCCCACACCCAGCTTCCCCTAATGATAGCATCTTACATAACTGTTGACCCTAGGTTTTCAAGAGTGATAGATAGGTTTATGTATGCACATAGACTCACACATGCAGTGTGAGGGAGGCAGCTCTCCTGTCTGTCAGTCCTTGGATAGCTTGTCGTGCTTACACCTGCTGGGTACAGAGTGGACTCTGGCCATGGCAAGAGCATGGAAGGAGCTGCTTTGAAGCCAAGGTTCCAAAGCAGGAGATATGGGGAGAACAATCAGCTGCCTGGAGAACTCTGAGTGTCATGTGAACTCAATGCCACTTGAACTTTATTTAGTAGAAGGTTGGCCTGAGATACTTAATATAGAAATCCCAGCTATCATGTGAGAATTCCATTCTGCTCAAGTACAGATATAAGGGAATTTGGGAATGCTCACTTTTGCTTGTGTTATGCTAAGTCATCTTGGTTCTTTACCATCTAATTTATGAATCAGAACACCAACAACATTTACCATCTTATTAACTAATGAATCAGTAGCAACAAACCCATCCATTTATCCATCTGCCTGGATTTTAGTTTTATTCACTAGTACTTTGCCTTGGAAGCAGTCCAGGTTATGTTGGAAAGGGAGATTCAATTCAAATGATGACAGCCATTGGCAGTCACTCTGGGGCCTAGAAGGGAACCCACACCCTTCTAGGATGTTGCTGACGCCATCCCTCCAGAATGCAACTGTCTCTGGTGGAGGCTGTGGGACAGCTGCTTCTGGCTAAGGCTACCCAGTTGGGAGAAAGGGACATTGAAATTGCAAGAAGAGTCATGACTGAGGGAGATCCTGCCCATGTGTGCAGCAGAAATCCTACAGCAGACAAGATTTTGACAGTAGGCAAGTCACTCAACTTCTAGTATGTCCATTTTTCCTGTGGATGAAATGGAATTTTCCAAAAGCAGGAGTAGAATGCTGCCATTTACTCTTGTGGAACTCTTTTGTTCTCTTGGTGGACTCTTGGTATTATAGAGGACTGCTTTGCTAGTAGAGATACAAACAAAGTACTTCAATGCTTTTGGTTTTTTTGGCTAATAAGAGCTTTTTCTTCCGAATTTTGAATAATTTTTTTTCCTACCAGGGCCAATTTCGGAAAAATAAAATTTGTTAAGAAATTCTAATTATACTTTTAGCATTAAAAGTATATACTTGTCTCAGAGACTGTTTTTTACTTAATCTTTCAGAATCTATAAAACCAGCTTAAATACAGTATGATTATACTGCCATGTCTCTGAAAAAAACTTGTATTTGAGTAGTAAGACTTGTTTTATTTGACTTGTTTATTTTGGTGGCCTTTTTCTCTTCTCACTGATCATACATGCTACTTATTTGTGAAATAGGATTGTAACAGTGCTGCCTGTATGCCGTCTTAAAACAAGGTATTTTGATGTTGAGAAAGAGCAAAACAATGTCAAGTCTTTAACAATGACTGTTTAGGCTGCTGCACAATATAATTCTCACTAGTGAAGCCTTCATTTAGCTGGAAAACAGGGCCTGACAGTCTGCCTGTTTGTCTTACTGAGGATGTGTGTGGTGCACTTTCACCAGTATTATCCTACTCTCTAGAACCACCTTGGGAGATGGGTGATATTATCCCTGTTTTTAGTTCTGGAAGATAGTCTTCAGAAAGTTAATGAAACTCCAAGAGTCACATTGGTAATAAGTAGTGAAGTCAGAATTCCACACCTGGTTTTCTAATTCTAAATCCAGCACACATTCTCCCATACCAGAGGTCAGCAAATTGAACTCTGGACCAAATTAGTCCCATCACCTGTTGTTGTATATAAAGTTTTTTTGGAACACAGTCATACCCATTCGTTTTCATATTATGTATGACTGCTTTCCTGTTGCAGTTTCTGAGTTGCCACAGAGACCCTACTGCCTTCATAGCCTGACAGTTTCTACTATCTTGCTTTTTATAGAAAAGGTTTGTCAACCATTGTCTTAGACTTTAACTGAAGAAGCATTCAGGATCTTCATGTTACTAGACTTTTCTTCCAGGACTGCCTTTGTTATGGAGTTCTTGCTCTCTTGAAAAGATGTGAGCCACATAGTAAAAAAGAGGGTTCATGCAGGGGCAACCCAGCCGTGCCATGTTGTCTAAGGGGGCTGATGCTGTCTGGCCATTGCTGGGCTACGAATTCTTGCTATACTACCATTGAGATGTGGAGTCTATATCCTTTCTTCTTGTAACTGGACTGGCCTTGTGATTTATTTTGGCCAGTAGATTGTGGTGGAGGCAACACTGTAACTTTCAAGACTGAGTCCAAAGAGATCTGCAATTTCTGCCTCATACTTTGAGTGTCCCTCCTTGGGATTCAGCCACCATGAGAAAAGTCTGAGTAGCCACGTGGAAACAACATGTTTTCACATGAGAGAGTAGTCTCGGTCGTCCAGCCTTCCCTGCACTAAATATGCTAGTGAACCTGTTTCAGTTTCTCCAGCCTTGCTACTATTTCACCTGAGGGAGACCACAAATGCCTTCTGGTTTGGTGGCAGTGAAACATCACAACTGTGAATTCTCTCACAGATAGTCCCATGTCGGTGGTGGAAGACTTTGAGAAATGAAACAAATTTTTGAACCTTTTGCCTGAATTACCCAAATTCCTAAGAACTCCAAAATCTTATCAATTGGAATCTGAGAAGCTGCCAAGTGATTCTAGACTTATAAGCATAGAATGAATGTAACTTTATTATAAAGTTATCATAGAAATACAAGTTAATAATAAGCATATTATGTAGCTAATATATATATATATGTAGGCTGAGTATCCCTTATCATGTTCTGCTTGGGACCAGAAGTATTTTGGGTTTCAGATTTTTTTGGCTTTTGGAATATTTGCATTATACTTACTGGTTGAGCATCCCCAGTTTGAAAATCTGAAATTCAGAATACCCCAGTGAGCATTTCCTTTGAACATCATGTCAGTGCTCAAAAAGTTTTGGACTTTGGAGCATTTGGATTTTTGATTTCAGGATTTGGAATCTTCAACCTGTAGTTATGTTGGGTAAAGTCCTTTCAGTTTGATATTGTTTGGTTCCAGGTAGAGGTCACAGAATTGTGGAAGTACTGAAATAGGTTTGAAAACATGTGCCTCTCTGCAGATCTAAATCTGCAGTGTGTGTTTGTACTGAGCATTCCTGACTAGAGGCTCGTGAAGCTTTCTAATGTCAAAGCTCTGTGGTTTCATTCAACTCATTGAGCATCCCAGGATGGACTTTGCAGCCGAGAGAAAGTCTGCCATGGTGGATTATTTGCCTACAGGGTAAACGCTAAGCTTTTTTTCTCATGGAGTACAAGGCCAGGGATTCCTTAGTACAACTATGTAGATTACAATGTGAGCCAAACCCCTTGAGGTGGGTGGTGAAGTGCCTGGATCTGCCCCTGCCTACCTCTCCAGCTTTACCTATTGAATTTTAAACTCCTCTCATGTTGAACTTTTTTTTTAGTTAGAGTCTCACTCTGTCACCCAGACTGGAATGCAGTGGCTGCTCCCGGCCACCGCAGCCTCGACCCCCTGGGCTCCGGCGATCCTTCCGCCTCAGCCTTCCAAGTAGCTGGAACTACAGGCATACGCTACCACGCCTGGCTAATTTTTTGATTTTATTGTAGAGATGAGATCTCACTAAGTTGCTCAGGCGGGTCTCGAACCCGTGGGCTCAGGCAGTTCACTCACCTCGGCCTCCCAAGGCGCGGGATTATTGGCTGAGCCACGGAACCCAGCCCATGTTGAACTTTTTAAGGGTTTTCTTACTCCTTCTGCCAAAAATGCCTTCCCTGCTCTTCCAACTCAGCAAATCCCTATTAGACATTTAGTTGTAAAGAGGAAGCTCCGAGGTGTGTTAGATGCACCAGGGCTGTGGGGAGATAGATGCTGCTTGGTCTGTAATGGGATGATCACTAAGAGAAAAAAAGATAGCCCAGCTTGGGAAAACTGAGTATGGACATTGATCCCCCGAATACAAGGTCACAAGCAATGCAGAAGTGGGACTCATGAGCAATGCAGAAGTGGAACCTCCCACTGTGGGTGCTCTTGGGGGTGGTACCTGGTGAGGACCAGTGAGGAGCCAGCATTCTTTTGCTTAGGGATGACTCAGTCCTCCCTGCCCACTAGTTCCTAGCCTATATGTTTCCTCTTTTCATTTCCTATCTTGCTGTGTGTGCTGTGCTTATTGTGGCCTGCTCACTTGAAGCCCGTCTTGCCATCCCGTGAAACTGTGTGACTGATGACCCAGCTATCACTGTTCACTTGGTGTGTACGTGACTGTTTTGACTAGTTTCCTAGTAACAGCCCTATTAATTTCGGTGAGAAGGGCTAATGGGGTGCCTTTTTTGGGTGGTGGCAGGAGAGATGACATGCTTCCTTTAGCCCCCCATGGCTCTGGTCCCTGACCTCACTGTTTCCTGTTATATTCTTATAGAGACCTCTTGGCTTCCACCTTCAATACCACACATTCCTAATTATTTGTGCTACTTCGTGAGTAATCCCAAGGTCTGCTTTGGATTACTTATCAAAAGTGGCTGATAAAAATTGAGCTATGGTTTCCTATTCCTTCCAGATGCCTATGTCAGTGCTTTGTAGAGAATTTTTTCTTTGCTGTCAAGTTGGTTTAAGTCCGGAATCTGACTTTTATTGTAGACCAAGTGAAACCCACTTGCCTCTCTGGGGATTATTTAGAATTAATAAAATCAGGTACATTTTCCACACATGTGCCTAATGTATGAATTGTTAACTGAGGGAGGTTTTAGGTGGTACAATTTGTCTAGAAAAGTAGGAATTTAAGGGTTTTGTTGATTGTGGTTAAACATGTTTTACTGAAAAGAACAATATATGTAGCTAAGTAGCTATGTCTGGGCTTAGATGTCTCTTCTCACTTGATCCTCCAGTGAAGTCAGGATATAGTGACAACTTCTGTTTCCATAGCTGCGGAATCTGTTTTCAAAAACACAGGACTGTGATTTCACTGTAGTTCAGCGCACATTAAGAAGCTGATACGGAAATAAAAATGAAGCTCTATTCAAAATACATGCTTTAGAACAAAAACTTCTGGTTCCCCTTGGGTGCTTAGATGAGTCTATTTTTAATTTTTATTTATTTATTTTATTTTATTTTATTTTTTTGAGTTGGGGTCTCACTCTGTCACCCAGACTGGAGTGCAGTCTCGCACTGGAGTGCAGTCCTGGCCACCGCAGCTTCGACCTGCTGGGCTCCGGCGATCCTTCCGCCTCAGCCTTCCAAGTAGCTGGAACTACAGGCACGTGCTACCATGCCCAGCTCATTTTGATTTATTGTAGAGATGAGGTCTCACCAAATTGCCCAGGCGGGTCTCGAACCCACGGGCTCAGGCAATCCACTCACCTCAGCCTCCCAAAGGCGCGGGATTACAGGCTGAGCCACCGAGCCCGGCTTAATTTTTATTTTTAAATAAGCTTTGTAATTTTTGCAGGTTAATTTCAGAGGTTGAGCATGACATAATCCTGGTTGTTCATCATTCTGCACTGGCACTCAGGAAGCCTCTTACACACCTTCTTCTCATTTCCTAATATGACAGATGACTCAGTAAAAATCCATTGTGGTTTATGGGTTGCTACAATTGCAGTTGGCTTGTCACATAGTGGTAGTTATGACAATAGAGTTGGGTTGGTTATTTTCAGTAGGCTTGGACATAAAGGATGAGTCATGAAATTCATTCTATACTCATTGAGTTTTACTGTGTTCCAGGCACTGAAGACACAGCAGTGATCTAAACAGGCAGAAGCAAGTCTTTATTTTAATCAGTTTCTGCCCTTACAACATGAGGAATGAAATATAATTCATGTGTGATTGAAATTTGTATATAGCCTGATATAGCAAAATGGCTATTGAAATAGGGTCTCTTTTCCCCAACAAGTTAACCCCCAGTTATGGGGAGTTATCTCAGTAATAATTGTAGAGTGGTCATTTATTGGGCATTTATCAGTAAATACAATGAGTGCTTTTTAAGTTTGCTTTAGTATTTTAACTCATTTAATCCTTGCAACAACCCCGAGCTGTTAGGAAATGCTATTACTTGCAGTTTTATAGATGAGAAAACAGGGTTATAGGGATTAACTGACTTCATCTTGGTCAGCATCAGGCAGTGATTAATACTGACTGCATCTTTCTGTTCCTAAAGTGGTTGAGCTTGTAGTGGAAGTGCCTTAAGAAATGCATTCGTGCTGGGCTCGGTGGCTCAGCCTGTAATCCCGCGCCTTTGGGAGGCTGAGGTGAGTGGATTGCCTGAGCTTGCGGGTTCGAGACCTGCCTTGGCAACTTGGCAAGACCTCATCTCTACAATAAAATCAAAATGAGCTGGGCGTGGTAGCGCGCGCCTGCAGTTCCAGCTACTTGGAAGGCTGAGACGGAAGGATCGCTGGAGCCCAGCAGGTCGAGGCTGCAGTGGCCGGAAGCGACCACTGCACTCCAGTCTAGGTGACAGAGTGAGACTCCAACTCAAAAAAAAAAAAAAGAAAGAAAAAAGAAATGCATTCATGCCTGTGTGGTGGCGGCTAGGAAATGTGCTTGTGTCCAGGCAATTTAAAAGTTGTGGGAGGGTGGGATGGTACAGTGGTGCAGAGGTCTCTGCACAGCTGTGATTTTTCTTAAATAATTATAGAGGTAGAATTGCTTTTGATGCATGTTTCTGGGTGAGAACAAGCTCGTTATCTGCATCCTTGTCAGCAGTACAGGTTGTTATAATTAATGCCAATTTGATAGATAACATGATAGTGTCCCATCCTTGTTTTAATTTTCATTTATTTGATTACTAATGATTTTCTTCCTGAAAACGTTTATTATTAAATTTTCTTTAGTGAAGATGCAGGTATAAATATTTTTATTGTGGATTCTAAAATTTTGTGACTTGAAGAGATCTTCATGATTTTGTGTTTGTCTTGAAATTGACAGTATCTTCTTAAATTTTTTTTTTCGTGTAGGGATGTTCTTTTTTTATGTCTCAACATTTTGTTCTGGAAATTTTCAAATTTATGTAGGTGGTAAAAGAAGCCTATAATGAACCACGTTGATGTTTACCATTTACATTTATTGGCATATTTGTTGTGTGCCCTGGTATTAAGCAGAATTGGATTCAACATTGACTTCACCTCTAGGTTCTTAGGACTGTGGACAAGTTACTTCCAGCCCTGGTTTCCTGGTTGATGACTTGAGGAAGGTGGTGCAGGTCCCCCAGGCTGTTGTGAGCTTGGGGCAAGCATTCCCTGAGGTCCTGTACCCAGGCCTGGCTGGGCATATGGTTACTGTGGAGTAAATGGCAGCCAGTAGTGCTCTTCTCCTTGTCTGAGTCATTATGATTCTTTAAAAGCTAAACTCCTAGGGAGTGAGTGCAGTAAAAGCCAGGACCTAAGGTAGGGTCATGGAAAACTGTTCTCTTCCTCTCCCATCCTTATCCCACATGCTTGGGCCTCTTTTTCACTCTAGTTATTATATTAACTTTATTGTAGAACGTGACAGCTCGGCATCCGTTGTTCTTGCCTGGGTGAAATTTGTTACTCATCCAGGCCTGCACTTAGGGAGGACAGGTGAGGTCCCATGTGCCTGCCCTCCCATGGGTCTCAGCTCTCTTTCTCGTTTCTTTCTCTCCTGGAGACCCCATGCTGTTCAAAATGATGACACATGCAATGTGGGCTGCAGGACATCTGGCCCTTCTCATGCAAAGTCTTCCTTTTCGGAGCAATAGCTTTCCAGCCTAGAATCTCAGAGGTTTCCAGTGAGCTGCCCCACAGGGATTTGGGGTGAGGCTACCACTCCTGCTATCCTCCTAGGCTTTGGCCAGCCTCCAAAATTCTTGCTGGTGCTGTGGGAATGTGAAGATAGCCCTGCTTCGATTTCTGATTGGGGCTGGCAGTGGAGCGTGGAATACACTGCTGTGATACTTCTCTGAGAACTGCCTCCGTCCCACCTGCTGCCTGTCAGGCTGGCCTTGAGCCCCTTCGCTGGCAGAATTAAGTGTCCAGAGGCTGCTTTAATTTTATTGTGCATAAATAAATACAGCAACCTTGCTGGCCTGGTGTGCTGGGGAAGCCCCTCTGCAGAGTAATATACTGTAGTTACCATTCCTACACTGACCAGTAGTGCCATGTCTTGAGGGTTGACAACCAAGTTTTGAACATCTTATCCACCTTTTCAGGTCTGTCAGGTGGCATATCTGCCCTGGGCCCGAGGCAGCTGGTCCCACCGAACTTGCTTTGTGCTGGAAGGCACAAAAGGTTCCATTGCAGATGAAAGAGGAGAGGCAGGCTATGAGCACGCTCTGCAGCTCAGCCTCCTAGCCTGGTCTTCTTTGGCAGGAGACGAAGCTATTTATGGCGTTTTATAAATCTGCTTCCATCAGCTAGAGGGAGATGTAGACTGTTACGTAAGGCTGTCAGAGTGTGCTATGTATTTTTGTTCCCTTTTTCTTCCTCATTCTGGGAGACAGGGACGGACTTACAGAAGGCAGCGTGGTTAGGGATTTCTGTTTCTCTCAGTTACAGCAGAATTATTTTTGGAAACAGTGATTTGGTCACGTAACAGAAGTTTTCATTCATGAGACTTTGATCGATTAGATGAATTTGTCCTTACTCCATAGGTGTTTACTAGGGGGAGTGCATGTGTTGGTGGGTTTGCTTCTGTCCTTAAACAAGGTTTAGAGCAGAGTGAGGGCTGGATTCTGCAACTAAATTGGGTCAGAATCATTTTTCTTCCGTTACCTTGAGTTATGGAAATTTTCTTTGAGTGACTGTTGATTGCTTTGTTGGGGGAGGGGGGTAGAAGAGAAGGTATTAACTTTCTCCTTTATTTATTTATCTATTTTTGTGTGCGTGCATGTGTGTGTTGGTTTGTGCGTGGGCCTGAGAGTGTGGGAAAGTGAGGACAAGAGAGGACAGACATGTCTGACAGCACATGCATACAGTCCCCAGTCCATGTGCAAGTCTGCCCTGAAGTCATTGTAGCAGAATCTGTCACAGGCTCCCTGTAGCCCCCAGCTGTCTTGGCCTCTCCTTTTCAAGAGTCCCTAGGGGGCTCTCACAGGAGCTCACAAGAGGCCCTGGCAGTCGTCCTTGAGACTATTTGGCATCTCCTTTCCTGTGCCTTTGGTCACCCCCACACTGCTTCAGCGTTCTGCCTGTAGTTGTCACTGTTGGCTCAGGCCGTTCTCGGTCTGTGGGGTGGTCACACATACCCAAGAGTCTTCCCTTTACAACGTGGCATAGCAGTAGTTGAAATTTTCAAGTAATAGGAAATGCTTCCCACTCCTGCTTCTACTATTGTTTGACATAAAGCTTGATCATGCCTTTCCCCAAGCCTTCTCCCCACCCCTGCCTCAGAAAATGAGCATAGTTTTACCAAGCTCTAGCATAGGATTTTTTTATGGGTGGGACAGATGGTGTGGCCTGAGTGAAGTCTCGTGGGAAGCCATGCAGTGTGAGTGTCCTGAGAGTCCGATGGCGACTTCCTGATGGCCTTGCTGTTTCATCATCCTGTACCATGGTTGTAAACTTGCAGCTCGTCTCCCAACCGTTCAACTTTTGCATGATATTTTCCACTACTCAGCTGCTTGTCCAGTTATTTAAAGAGGTGGCCTAGATTCATGGGAGTGCTGGAAGGTCACACGAAGTAGGAGAGTGGTGAGATACAGGAGGGGAGGAGTAGACCTCCCATATGGCCCATCAGCTGCCCCGACCCAACAAGGTCCTGGAGGTCAGATGCCATCTTGGCTTGGCTGTAGTATGCATCTTTCTTATTCGGACTTGAGTCTCAGTGGGTCTTTGCTTTGAGTTTCTTTGCCCCAGTATGACATGAGGGTTGTTTGAAGAGACAGTGGACAGATGTAGGGAGAATGTTTTGTGGTCAAGGATCGCATGGAATGTTTGAGTCTTCACTGGATTGTGGCTCCTTTAAACACAGTATTACTCACAGCTGTCATAGGGCAAGCAGTGTCTTTGGAACCATTTAAAGCTAGATGAAAATCCTCAGCAAGTTATTAAGACTCTCTGAGCCTGTTTCCTCTCCTGTGAAAAGTAGGTGCTGATAATACTTTATAAGTTGTGATCCTCAAACAAGGTCACGTGTATAGTTTACTAAGTGCACTGCCAGACCTGTGGCTTGTTTTACAATTACAGGGGTGTAGGGCATCTGCACTTGACAAGAGCACATCTCATCACCTTCCAAGTAGGCAGCAGTTTGTTTTCTCAGAGAAGTAGTTGTAAGATGGCAAGAGAAAGAATTGCCTTAGCCGGAGAATGGGGAGACTTCAGGGCTAGTTGTATTGTGGTAAGGCCCGTCATGAGTGAGTTGGCCTCATATGAGAGCCAAGGTCTTGGGGAGCCCACCCTGATTCCAAATTACTGGTTTCCTTTAGGATCACTCATAGCCTGCAGTTAACTGGCCTTCAGTGATTGTTCCTTAATAGAAACAAAGTGTCAAAAATATACCTCCATTGCATGCTCAGCAACTGAATGCTTATCTTCCCTAGGGTGAGTCTCAGATGTTTGATATAGTCTCAGGCCTACTGTCCTAGGCCTGGCAGGCCACCTACTTTCATTATGTCTTCTTCTTTTGGCAACTTGATAGGCAGATGGTGGTGGTACCCACATTTTGTAGATGAAAGAAATCTCAGAACCTGCTGTCATTAAGTGGTGGCTGAGCTGGGACTAAACCCGACCTGTCTAGTTCCCAGTGTCAGATCTGCATCATTTAACTCTAGGGCCAGGAATGTCTGAATGGTTGTGGGATGACTGGTTTGACTTCTCACTAGGCTTGGGTCAACAAAGGGGCTCCTGCAACAGATTATGCTTTCAGAGCCAAAGGCCCCTGTGGGGGGCACATTCTAAATTCATCCTCTCAAAGTTGCCATCTACTGGTTATTTCATCAAGCACTGATCTAGGTACTGTTATAAAAGGACTTTGCAGATACGGTTAGTGCTCTTCATCACGTGACCTTAAGGTAGGTAGATTATCCTCAGATAATCTCTGAGTGGGCCTAATGTAATCACATGATCCCTTAAAAACAGAAGAGGAAGTTATTAAGATGTGGCAGAAAGGGAAGTGAGGGAGATTCTCAGTGTGAGGATTCAACATGCCATTGCTGGCTCTGAGATGTGGGACCATGTGTAAGGCCTGGAGCGAGGCCTCTAGGAGCTCTTGGAAATCATGAGAAGGGACACAGGCAGCCTCTGGGAACAAAGACCAGCCCCTACCTACAGCTCTCAGGAAACAGGGACTTCAGTCCTACAGTCTCAAGGAATTGAATTCAGCCAACAACCTGAATAGGTATGGATACCAATTATTTTTCAGAACATCCAGGAGTGGATATACCCCTGTGACGCTTTGATAGCCTGGTGAGACCCTTGATGGATTTCTAACCCATGGAACTGTGAGTCAGTCAATGGGTGTTATTTCAAGACACTAAATTTGTGGTAATTTGTTAGAAGACTGACGTAATCTTGGTGAACAGTGTGTTCCTTTTTAAAAACTTTGTACTTGAGCCTGTCCACTCAGAATTGCTGAATAAAATTATAGTCCTTAGGTATACTGGAGGTCTCTGCCCAGAAAGAGGGCTCTTAATCACATAACCTTAAGATTGGGAGCATATTCTGGATGATCTGAGTGGGCCTAATGTAATCACAAGTGCCCTTACAAACTGAAAAGGAAGGCAGAAAGAGGAAAATTGAAAGCTCAACTAGCACTTGGCTGGTCATAGAGGGGGTCACCCAGGACTGACTTCTCCTTGTTACCTGTTGCACTTCCAACCTGGAACTCTGATTCTGGTTTTCTCCTTACAACTTCTGAATTTGTCCTGGAGGAAGCTCCCTTGCAAAATAGGTGAAATACTGTTCTTAAAGGGCAGCTTTGCCTGCTCATGGCAGCTCTGCCAGAAGTCACTGCGTGTGAGTGGGAACGGTTTCATGCTCGTAGCACCTGGGAGACTTGAGAAGCCCTCCTGTGATCCCGTCTGCCCTCTTTAGCAGCTCCTGGAGTGGTGTGGCTGGAGGGCTCACTCAGACCCTTCCTTGTCCAGATGAGGGGTTTGAGGCCCAGAGAAGCGACAGTATCTCTCAAGTGAAATACAGCTCTTTGGGTGTAGTTCAGGTTCTGAGCCACAAAAATCACATGTTGGAGGGGGATAAAATCTTAGGAACTTGCACACGTATACTTTGTCAGCAAATTTGAGCTCAGCAGCAAACTGGAATAAACTTGAGCATTGATTCCATCAAGTGTTTTTGACAACCTTGGCATGGAATCAGTGATCACTGAGTTGAGAAGGGTGAGGCAGGGGACCCGGGCCAAGTGCCCTAGGCACAACTCAGCTGCAAAGCTGCCACCATGTATACTTTCTCCTCCTTTTCCTGGCACCTATTCTACTGAAAAATTGACCAGGTTGCAGAATTTCTCACTCCTCTGCTAAGAAAAATCCTGCCTTCCTGCAGCTCCCTGGACAGAATTCAGTAAATTACACAGAGGCGCTTTCATCTTCCAGGGCCATCCACTCTCACTTTTCTCATGCCTTGTTTGTTTCCTCTGCCTGAAAGAAGCCTTTTACTTGGAGTGCCAGGGTTTGCTGGAGCCAGTAAGCATCCAGGATGGCAGTTGCTTTGTTCCTGAGTCCCCGGTGGAGTTTCAGAAATTCTTGTGTACATTAGGGTAAAGTTAGGCTTGCACCTTGGGGAGGATTGTCACCTTTTTCTCACAATTCTTGAGTCTCCCCAGAGCACACATGCTGTGACCTTTTCTTCAAGCTAGAAACTGGATGGGGGCCTTGCAAACCAGCTTTTGAGTCAACTCTAAATGAGGCTTTCTGATCCCTGAATTTGTCTGTGGGTCATCTTACACCTGTTTGACTGTTGAACCACATTTGATGCATATTAGTCTGTATTGAAAAGGATGAAGTGAGATTAAATTGTGCCGTCTTGGAGAGCCCATGGAGTGTGGTCTCGTACCTGGAACCCTTCAAGAGTGCTTTAAGTGGTTTCCATTGATTGCTGTTAGTCCTCAAGGTTGACAGTGTGTAATTTGGGAGCTCCAGACCCTTTGGTTCCTGTATAGATCATAGAACCACCCAGCTTTATAGCTTCAGGAGACCCTCAAAGTCATCTCGATTAAATCCCTTGTTTTATTCATTCTTGTTTATTCTGCAGACATTTACATAGCACCTAATATGTGCCAGGACCAGTCCATGCTTTCAAGGAGCTTGCTCTTTTGTAGGGGAGATGAGCCCTGGCCAGATAGCGCATTAGGGTTTTGTGCAATATAGAAGACTTTCCCCAAAATGTGCTCCATGAAATAAATGCTATGTGACTAGGTATGTAGAGAAGGGTTTCATGGTAAAATAGACTTGGAAATGCTGGCATAGGACTATTACGATAGAATCAAGAAAGGTACCTGATTCTGAGAATCTAGAAGTTACAAGGTCAATGACAATGATTATTTTGAGAACCTAATATGTACCAGGCACTGAGGTAAATGCCTTACGTGGATTATCCCATTTTACAGAATTCAGTAGTTTGGATGTGACATAATTTATAACTTTTTCTACTGACAGAAATTTAAGTTATTTTCCACTTAATTTTAATGGGTGAAAGATTAGTCTTTTCACTTGAAGAGGGGACTCTTGAGCTTTTGTGCAGTTTTGCCAGTTGCTGCACTTATAAAGTGTTCTTTGGACTTCAGGACTAACACTTGTGTTCTCTTTTGAGACTTGAATGAGCATTTGCTGATGTTTCCAAATTCTGTTGTTTAGAAAGTGCTTATATTTACTTGAAATATTTATTTTATAGCAGTATGTTTTTGGGGTAAGTGTATGATAGCTATAAGTTGAAACAGATCCTAGGAGAAGAAACAGTAGCACTGTAGGGCTAATGATCAGGATTTAGCTCATCTCTCTCATTTTTTTTTTTTTTTTTTTTGAGTTGGAGTCTCACTCTGTCACCCAGACTGGAGTGCAGTGGCTGCTCCCGGCCACCACAGCCTCGACCTGCTGGGCTCCGACGATCCTTCTGCCTCAACCTTCCAAGTAGCTGGAACTACAGGTGCACGCTACCATGCCCAGCTAGTTTTTTTTTTTAAATTTATTGTAGAGATGAGGTCTCGCCAAGTTGCCCAGGCCAGTCTCGAACCCGCGGGCTCAGGCAATCCACTCACCTCAGCCTCCTAAGGCTCGGGATTATAGGCTGAGCCACTGAACCCGGCTCATCTCTCTCATTTTATAGACTGAAAGTTGGTTGAGTCCTCTTTAAGAAATCTTTACATTTTAGAACTTCTTTTTTAAAATCACTTATTCAAAAAAAACTCTTAGTTCTCAGAAGAGCAATTCCATATCACAAAGGGAGAAAGTATTTCATACCTTTGTGTAAAGATCATATAGAACACATTAAAGAAGACTTGAGTGGGATGGGGAAAGGAGGCTTGAGTGAGGATTTAACTTGATGCGTTTTAAAACCTTTTGAAGTCTACCTTCATTATCTTCTGTCTCTCTCTTTAGGGCCTTTTTCCATGTTGATCAATTTGTGTCTGCTCTGAAACTTTCTTTTCATGATGGCATAGTTGATTTCTCTGTGATTGCATCATAATTCGTGACTTGATCCTTTACTGTTGCATGTTAGGTTGTTTGTAGCATATCATTGTGATAAACATCTTTGACCTATGCATACTTGGGCCGAAGAGCTACAGACATTTTAACAGGCTATCCTTCTGAATTCATATCCCTCACCTTACTTCACATACTTAAACTGAGCAGTTATAAGTTTTTAATCATTGTTGATCTAACAAGAGATTATTTGATCACTATTAAGGTTTCTTAAAGTGTTCAGAAGGGGTGTGTGTGTGTGTGTGTGTGTGTGTGTGTGTTTTGGCAGGGGGAGGAATATTTATATCCTTTGACCATTTTTCTTTTGGGATGTTAGCTTTAGGCTTGTGAGTCTTGTGCTTTTGGTAGACACTGATTTTAAGTGTCCCTGGTTTAATGTCACTACCATTTTTGCTCTGCCATATCTTCTTCACCTCTGAGTTCTGTGTGTTGACCTATGTTAGTGAGAGCCCACGAAGTGTGATCAGCATACTTGGAGCCCTTCAGCAACATCAGGGTGTTTAAGTTTCTAAATATCTGCCAATGTATTTCTGCTGTCTTTGAGTATAACGGTAGCTTGATTGGGTGTAGAAGTCCTACATGACGATCTTTCACTTAAATTTCCAAGGAACTTTTTTCCACTGGTCACTGGCATGGCATATAGAGATACGGGGATTCCTTTTTATCCCCAGTTTTCATGTGTGTTAGATTTTTATCTATGTCTTTGGAATTTACATTTTCCACTAGATTATATCTAGAAGTTTATTTTTTTCTCATTAATTTTATCTGAGTCTTGGCAGATAACCTTTTTCATTTTTATTTTTTAAAGTCAGAGTCTAATTCTGTTGCCCATGCGGGTGTGCAGTGGCATAACAGCTCACTGCAGCCTCGACCTCCTGGGCTCAAGCAGCCCTTCTGCTTCAGACTCCCAAGTACTGGGACTACAGGTGTGTGCCACCACACAAACCTGGCTTATTTTTCTGATTTTTTGGTAGAGACAAGGTCTTGCTATGTTGATTAGGCTGGTCTCGAACTCCTGGGCTCAAGCGACTCTCCTGCTTTGGCCTCCCAAAGTGCTAGGATTACAGGTGTGAGCTGCTACACCTGGCCAAAAATTAGTGTGTTTTTATATACTTTGCCCTTTTTGGTCTTAAACCTTTATTGGTTTTTCTGGAATTCGGCATGTCTTTTTATCTTCTTAGTAGTTTAGGGATGACTTCTCAAACTACTTCACAGATTCAATATCTGTACTTACAATTTTTTTTCTCTACCTTATGGAACTACTCATGAAAAAAAGGTGTGTGGATTATAAAAGTGTGACTTGATGACTTTACACACACTGATTGTAGCCAGCAGGTCAGCATCCAGACCAAGAATCAGAACTTGACCAGCATGGAGGACCTACAATCAGTGTGTGTATCCCATGGGGATAGGCTGTGGCAGTGCCCAGCTTCCCTTGGCTTCATCCATTGTATTCCCATTATGGCTCCTTGACCACCACTGGTGACTCTTGGGCGTCTGCTAGTCTATCTCCTCAGGCTTCTGCTGCCCACAATATTTCTGTTCTGGGGGAGGGATTCTGGGCTTTTCATGTTAGGCAGCTTATCCATTTGTCTGTATTTGAGTTACTAACTAGATGTGACAATCCGATCTTATCTACAAGTTGTCTTGCAGAAATTCCTAAAGGCTCCAAGCTTCTCCTGTTACCTTTCTCTTCTCACCAGAAATATACAGGCTTGTCTACCTCCCCTTCCCATTTTTATATTTATTTGTCTATTTTAATGAGGACAGTAAGTTTATCACATGGGCTGAATTCATCTATACAAGTTCAGTATCCCTAACGTGAAAACCAAAAATTCAAAACATTTTGAGTGTCTACATGATGTTCAAAGAAAATGCTCAATTGGGGCATTTTGGATTTTCAGGTTAGGTATGCTCACTGATAAGTATAATGCAAATATTCCCAAATCTGAAAAAAAACCACTCTGGTCCCAAGCATTTCAGTAAGGGATACTCAACCTGTTCTAGGAACTCTTGGTGTAGTTTGATAAACTGTTGTTGAGGAAAAGTATCACACATTTAGAACTGTTATTTTCTTTCAGAACTGATTGTACCCTGTTAACTTTCCCTTTTTCTGTTTTTGTTTTTTTTTAAATGAACTATAATACATCATTATTAGAGTAATGATTCTCAAGCTTTCTTTTTTTTAAAAAGAATTTAGGACCTCTCAGAGTTATTGTACATACCAAAGAGCTTTTACTTATATGGTTATGTTGATTAATATGTATTATACTGGAATTTAAAATATAAGAATTTAAACTACCAGGGATTCAGAAGCTCATATTCCATTAATTAGCCTTTAGCACAATGGCATCTTCACACATCATGTAGTCTCTGGAAAATTCTGCTGTGCATCAGTGAAAGAATGAGTGAAAGTGCCTTAGAAAAAAGTTTTGACTTTGTGGACCCTTTAAGCCAGTCTCAGGGAGCCCCAGGGATTCCTCAGACCACAAGTTGAGATCTCTTATGTTAAAGAATGTTCTGTAGGCTTCTTGTTCATTAAACTCCTGTTTGACATTTTTGCCCAATGTGTGTGTTTGTACACACTCACACATGCAGTGTGTGGAGGTGACTGAGAGGAGAGGCAGTAGCACTCCCAAAATGGGTGGAAAAATCACCTGCATGTAGGTTTGCTGTTACTGGAGCAGGGTGGAGTCCTCAGAGCCTCTGTCAGACACCATCTCTTTTCCAGCAGTTATCTTTTAAAAAATTTTTATTTTGTATTTATTTATTTTTATTTTAAAGATGTGGGGTACAATTCAGTGTTAGGTACTTAAGTGGTCATCATACAGGTAAAGTCTGGGCCTCCCATTGGTCCTCACTTAAGCTGGTTTGGGATCAGGTACCCCAGTGATCCACTACTGCTAATCTCTTTTGTGTAGTATTATGATAAATGTTAAGGGTCCACCTATGAGTGAGAACATGTGGTATTCAGTTCTTTGTTTCTATGAGTATGATAGACTTTAAATCCATCCAAGTTGCTGCAAAATCCATAAATTTGTCCTTTATTGCTGTGTAATATTCCATCATGTATATGTACCACACTTTTTAAATCCAGTCCACTTTCAATGGGCAGCAGGGTTGGATCCATGTTTTTGCTATTGTTTTTGCTATTGTGAATAGTACTGCAATAAGCATGCATGTGCAGGTATCTTTTTTGTAGAATGATTTTGAGTTCCTCCAGGTATATTCCTGAAGGGGGATTGCTGGGTTGTATGGAAGGTCAATTTTTCGATCTTTTAGAAATACCACACTGTTTTTCACAGAGATTGTAATAGTTTATACACTCATCAACAGTGTAGAAGCATTCTCTTCTCTACATCCTTTCAGCATCTGTTGTTTTTTGAGTTATTAATGATGGCCATCCTGACAGGTGTTAGAGGGTATCTTAGTGTGGTTTTGATTTGCATTTCTTTGATGATTAGTGAGGCTGAGCATTTTCTCAGCAATTATCATTAGTCCCAGATTTTAAATGGGGGGTTGTCTGTAGTTTTCATCAGATTCTTTTTTTTTTTGAGTTGGAGTCTCACTCTGTCACCCAGGCTGGAGGGCAGTGGCACATTCCCGGCCACCGCAGGCTCAACCTGCTGGACTCCGGCGATCCTTCTGCCTCAGCCTTCCAAGTAGCCGGAACT
The DNA here is from genome assembly GCF_000164805.1 of Carlito syrichta. Lineage (NCBI taxonomy): Eukaryota > Metazoa > Chordata > Mammalia > Primates > Tarsiidae > Carlito > Carlito syrichta. The sequence continues at coordinate 807,100 of NW_007255294.1, read as the reverse complement.
ACAGGCGTGTGCTACCATGCCCGGCTAATTTTTTTGATTTATTGTAGAGATGAGGTCTCGCCAAGTTGCCTGGGTGGGTCTTGAACCCGCGGGCTCAGGCAATCCTCTCACCTCGGCCTCCCAAAGTGCTGGGATTACAGGCTGAGCTTCATCAGATTCTTATAGGAGTCCCTGAATTTCTTACTGTAGCTTAAGATAGGGGCATGCCTCAAAAATTCTTTGAGTTGAGAATGTATTGTGGTTGGAAGAGCTTAAGAGAAACATCACATCTTATGTAGTTCAATATACAAATAACATTCTTTGCTTTGTGTGTATAAATCCTGTAGAAACACAGCAGTTGGCGTCTTTCACAGAATGCACATGCACAGCCATCCTTATACACAATGTGGCTGCCAGGTCTCCTGACTGTCCCTACTTCAGGACAGGTGCCATAATTTTAGCTGTGGTCCAGTCTTTTTATTTGTTTAGACTTGCTTCAAGGCAGGTTTTGATAAGTAAATGAAGCCATGCGCCTCACATTTTAGTCTGTGTTGATACCTGCTTAGTTGAATAGAACTTTGTGGCAGTTCTCCTATTGAAAACTGAGGATTGTGATTGGAGATGCCTGGATTGGAAAGAGACACTTTTTGGAATTTGCAGTCTGAACGCACATCCCCTTGGGCCCTTGTTTTCTAAAGGTTTGTCCAGGTTTATTCACAGATGCCAAATAATTGTGCCCTTCTCTCTGGATTGTCCCTTAGATTCCGCATAAGGAACCCCTGCTGGTGCACCAGATCTACCGGGGGCCATCTGCCCGACTGCCCCAGATTCTGGCAGTGGGGCCCCCGATGGCAGTGGGCACCTCCCCGTGAAACCTGCCAAGCTGGACACCACAGCTCTGCACGACGACACTTCGGCCAGCTCCGTGCCCCCTTTGGAGGCATGCAACCATGCAGTCCTAGCCTGCAGCCCGGGCATCCCTGAGGAACACTACGTAAGCGAGGCTGTGGAAGATGCTCCCAGCTACAGAGGATACCGGGATGCCTGCACCATTACCGGTATGGGCACCCTTTCCCTGCCAGGGAAGAAGGGAGGGAGGCTTCAGTCACTGAAGATGCAGGATTGGGTCTGGAGAGGCATGTGGGGTGGAATTACCAGAGTGCAAAAGAGTCTGAGCTTTGGGGTTGTGAGACCTCCCATCCAGAACCTGCTTTGCCAGTGAACCATTGTGTGACTTTTGTCAGTCACTGACCTATCTGAGATGTAGACAGCACCTCACAGCATTGTCATGAAGGTTAAAGATGGGAACGTTGACCCCTGAGCTGCATGCATGGCCCATGGCGCGTGCTTAGTGTAGCTTGGCCCCTTCCTCCTCTTTCTCAGGCTGTTTCTTCAGACATAAAATAGGTGTGATGGGAGTACACACTGCCATTATGGGATGTAGAAACACAGAATGACGTGCAGTGCCCTTTGTGCATCACCAGGATTTGCATAGACGTGAGTCCTTACAGATACTTGTGTTGGTCATACCTTTCCAGTATCCTAGGAGCAAGATAATCACTTCCCATTCCACTGGCAACATCTGCTGTGCGGGCACTTTGTCCTAGAGCTCTTGCTTTTCCCTAGGGAGATATTGAGACAAGTGCTGGGAGCCAGCACAAGAAAGGGCTCTCAGTGGAGGATGGTGTACCTAAGCAGAAAAATTTTAGTTACATCCACTTGTGTTTGTTCAGAAGTTTGCTCTATTTCTCATTTTTGTCTGGAGCCTTTTGCTTTTGTCTTCCTGTTTGAAATAATACCTGATGACAGCTTCATATATGCAAGTTTGCTTCTAGCAGCTTGGCATTGTTCTGTGTTGCCAGGAAGCCTTGAGGACCTCCTGTGTGTTGGAAGTTTCCTGGCTACAGAGGGGCACAGAGAAGGCCTAGAGTCCCAGCGTGGTACCTAGCCCTGTGCTGGGACCCCAAGTGCCTCCTCTCTTGTTATCTCGAGTGATCCACATGCTTTGCCCTGCAGCAGTACATGGAATCCCACTCTTGCTTGCCTTCACTTGAGGGAAATGGTTCAAACATCTCCCCTCCATCTGCTGCATCATCCTTTCCCCTCTTTGCACATGGATCTTTTCTATTAGTATAAAAACATGCTCTGCTCTCCCTTTTCTTAACTAGAATCCTTGTTGGCCCCTTGTTCCTCACAGACCAGCACCAAGAGTGTCTGCTCCTCTGTTTGCTTACTCCAGTTTCTCTTCTCCTATTCTCTCCTGAGTCTGCTGTAGGCAGGCTTGTGCCCCAGCACCGACGACCTTGTTCAGTCCAGGGGTCTGTGCTCCATCTTCTGCTTACTTCACTGGTTAGCGGTCATTGATGCTGTTACCCGCTCCTTTGTCCAGGAAACACAGTCCTCATGTGGTTTCTGGGTCCTCATGCATTCCTGGCCTCCTGGTGGCTGAGGCTCTTCTTCTCCCAAACCTGGGAACGTTGGCCACCTCAGGGCTCAGATCTTCTACTCCTTTGCTCTCCTGTGTGCACCTATGCACCAGGTGGTCGCATCCAGCATGTAGGTTTTAAAATTGCCATCTGTGCTGGCTACTCTTTAATTTCTGTCCCCAGTCTGGAACTTTCTCCTGAAGGACAGGTATCTCAGTCTGACTCCACGTAATTTTCCACTTAGGTGCCTAACAGGCATCTCAAACTCCTGAGCCTGGGCAATATAGCGAGACCTCGTCTCTATACAAAAAAATAAAAATAAAAAAAATAGCCAGACGTGGTGGCAAATGTTCGTAGTTCCAACTACTTGAGAGGCTGAGGCAGAAGGATCACTTAAGCCAAGGATGTCAAGGCTGTGGTGAGCCACTGTTGTGCCACAGGACTCTAGCCTGGGCAACAGAGTGAGACCCTGACTCAAAAGAAAAAAAAAACAAGCTCTTCCACCTCCACCTACTTTGCTCAGGGTCTTCTTCCGTGTCCTTGGAAATGGTATTTCCCTTTCTTAGGGCAAAAATTTGAAGGCATTTATGACTTCTGCCTTTCTTTCATACCCAATTTTCCAGGAATTCTGTTGGCACTACTGTGTCTTACAGCTTCCAGAGGCCACTCTGGTCCCAGCCATCTCCATCTCATACCAGCCTCCCAGCCAAGCCTCCTGCTGTAGCCCTTGCCTCTGTGTATTCCATTCTCCACCAGCCGGAGAGGGCTTGTAATGCAAAGTCAGATGGTTTAAGGCTCCTTTGAACCTCTAGTGAGTGCCCATCCTACAGCGACACATAGGAGTCGAATGATGGGGTTCCCCCTGGCCCTACTGACCTGTCTTCTCTACACCCACTCTGCTCAGGCACACTGGCCTCCTCACTAGTCCTTGAATACACCTGACACATCCAGCTTGGGGCCCCGGTTCTTGGTGCTGCCCCGCACCTGGATTGCTCTAACCACAGATGGCCTCATGACCCCCCTTTCCTTCTCCAAGTGGCATTTCATTAGCTGCCTTTCGTGCCCACCCTATATAAAGAGTGGTCCATCCCATTTTTCCCGGTGTTTCTTTCCTGCTTTTTCTCCCCAGATCTAAGCATCCTCTGAGCTACTGTGTGTTTGTATTTTGTCTGCCAAACTTGCAAGGTCTATAAACTCCACGAGGACAAGGACTATGTCTGCTTTGCGCACCCCCAAATCCTAGCAACTAAAATAGCATCTGCATGTGGCCAGTATTCAGTGAACATTTGTTGGGAGAACGAATGGTCACTTAGTTATTACTGCATCCCCATGAAGTGGGTGCTATTATCCTCTTTTTGCAGGTAAAGAGACTAAAATCTCAGAAGTTTCAGGACCTTGCCTAGAATCACTGAGCTCTAAGTGGTGGGAGTTGCATCCAGGTTTGTGGGATCCAGGTCACGTGTTCTCTGCTGCCCAGGAATGCAGTCTAGTTGGGGTGATGGATGAGCAGGTGGAAATTGGCTGTACGCTGAGGTTAGCAAAGTGATAAGCAGAACACACAGGAGAGCTCCAGGAAAGATTCCTGACTGAACCTTGGAGAGGGAAGGACGGGAGGATCCAGAGGACTTCATAGACAAGGCCACATCCCAGCTACATCTACATTTGTCCAAACATGTGAATTGGGCCCTGGGATTCTCGCGGCGTCTGTACCAGTGAAATCCAGGAAACATCCAGCCCGATAAAGTGGTTTCACTTTCTCTGAACGTGACAACCTAGGGTTAAGAAATGGCAGAATGAAATGCTGAAGCTTCAAACCCTATAGGATGTGATAACTCTAGGTTCTTTGTTGGGACCAGAAGATAGCTGAGAAACAGCTCAGGGCTGTCATGTTTAGCAGTGGCTTAGTAAACAGGAGCATCAGCACAAGCATTGCTACGTGTTTAAGCTGCGAGTAGCCAGATGACGCAGAACTTGCTTGGATTCAAGTCTCATTAGATGGTCATTGAAAGGCAGACATAAAATGGAACAAAGTTCTCTGAGAGACCTGGAGTATCCCCAAGAATGCTTCTGTGGGTCCCAGGGCTTTGCCAAGTGCTGTCCCAGGACGCTGCTTGGCATCTAGCCTCTGATAAATACACTCCTCCCCCAGTTCCCAGGGAGCCCTGAGATGAACAGCAGACTTTTTGTTCCATTTTAATTTTTAGGCAAACCTAAATGCCTGTCACAAAACCCTGTTCTCCCTGTTGCTCCCCCTGCCCCCAACTGACAGGTATCACATTTTTGGGTGCGTCATTTTCTGTTTGGGTTGGTTTAACAAGATGAGCCGATAGTGTTCCCAGGCCGCCTGGAGTTACGTAACCCATTGTGCTTCCAGGGCAGCTCACAATCTTAGGATTTGCCCTAACAAGCAAGCTCAGAAAACTGCAGAGGAGGGCACAAGAGGGTGGCTGTGCGGGGTACTGCCCAGGCTGGGCTCTTGTGGAGGACTTCTTTCTTCTCTGAAGTGCTTTTGGAGTTTATGTGTGCACATGGCATTGGTTTTTCAATTCGGCCAGCCCGTCAGGGCCCAGCCTCTGCCAGGACTCTGCCAAGGCAAGCTTATTCGGACAAACTTATGTGGTAAGTGTGTTTGCTGGGTGTGTCTGCTGTTTATTTTCTTTATGGTGTGGCCGGAAAGGAGAAAAGACCACAGGAGAAGTTGTTTCTCTCTTACTCTGTGCTGCTTGGCAGGTTTTCCATGCCCATGTGGTAGAGAAATTACGATATTGAATGATTGACAGGTAGAGCAGAGGAACTTTAGAGACTGCTTGTATTCCGCTTCCCCCTGACTAGTACCCTTGTCCCTTGCCTGGGCTTAGAGGAAGCAAGTGACACCTGTGTGGTGTGAGCAGCAGAACTGAGTTGGGACCAGGCCCCCTGGACATCCACTACCTTTCCCTTCATAATTCTCTGCAATGACTGATAGGATCTCTAAGGCCTTTTAACCTCTCAAACTCTGTGATTTCTCTAATCCTCTGTCTTTATCTTGGTTCTTCCAGTCTAGCCTGATTGTCTTGGATCAGCAAGGCATTTTTCAAAAGGTAAAGGAGAGAGTTAAACCATGTCTCCCTTTGTCTCTCTCTCCTGCCCTCTCTTCCGCCCTCACCTTCTTTTTTTCCCCTTACTAAATGCTTAGCCTTGTGATACTGATCCACACCCCAGTGATGGAGAACTTGCAAATTGCTTCTGCTCTGGCTTGTCTCTATTGCTGTGGGCTAATGTTTCTCCTCACTTCCTCTAAGCTAGTTAGAGTCTGATAGTTGATGACCCATCTGGTTTCTGTCCTGACTGTACACGGTTTCCTAAGAACTGTTTGGGCTAGAAAACAGTAAGTTCCTGAAAGGTGTGAGCTTGTCCTGTCTCGTTCCAGTCAGTTTTAGGTTTCGAGATATATACTACTTATTGAATGTGCCTAAAACACACTTTAAATATGCATGAGTCAATAAGATTCATCCATATTGAATCAGAATGCATTCAGGGTCAGCTTTTGCTTGGAATTATGTTAATTCCTGGGGTCCATTGACGGGAACTGGTCTTGCCCTCAGAGTTCAGAGATGGACTAAGGTGTGAAGGAGAAGCTGTAAAGCTGGTACGAATTGCTTAGGAAAAGTGTACTTGTAGGGACAGTCCTGCTGGGAGTGCTCTTCATCAAAGGGCTATGATTTGGGATTTGTTCCTTTTCTTTAACTAATTTAGGCCACCAAAACTTGATGTTTCGTTCTCTGAAAACATGCTCAGATAAAACATTATGGATTTGTTACACATTTATTAATTGAATTTAAGGTCTTGCTTTTCAGTTTCTGTGCAATATAATTTTTTAATGCATTTTCCATTGTTGTAATTTGAATTGTACTTTTATTTGGCTGTGTTAATACATGAAACAAAAGAATGGACAGTGAAATATTCCTTCTTGGACAGTGTGAGAACACAGAAGTTAGATTCTGGAGAATTATGTATATTTTCTAAATTTGTAATGTGGAAGAGCTTTTTTGCTCCTTCCCTTAGTGCAATCTCCCCTGTTTCACAGTGGATTTGTTTTTGCAAGTGAAATGCTGTAGGAGGCCCTGTTATGCTGACTTTCAGAGCTGACATTTGGTCTTTGCAAAAACACAGAAACGGCCACCTCTGCCTTTTAAATATACTCTCCATGATTTTGGGGGCTACCAGCTGATCCTCCTCTTTTTCAGTTCCTCATCATTTGGTGAGTAGGTTAGAATATTTGTCACACAGGGTTTTTGACAGAAGTTGTAAAATGTATTTAAAATGTATTTGTAAAATTCTTGACATGACTCAGGGGCTGTAGTATTCAGGTGCTTGATGTATTCTTATCCTCTTCCTAATTAATTTTAGTTCTGCATTTGAAATACGTTTTTAATGTATATAATGTGTTACCTGAATGATACACTCTTCCCCTACCGCAAACTATTTTAGGAAGCTGGTGAATAATAAATTATAATTTTTAAAAATGCAGTTGCTGGCAGAGGGGCCAGGCGTGGGCCTCAGCAGTCTGTTCTTCCTGCTCAGCTGGAGTCTGCTGCAGCGACTTTAACTGGGATTGACCGAGAGAGGGCACAGTGTGTACTGCTGCCAGGCTTGGGCTGGCATGTGGATTTGGATGAGACTCAGGGACTTACAGCCTCATGAGGAACTTTGGAGTCAGAAACTTATCTGCATTCTCTGACCCCTGATCTCTTGTGAACATTGAAAAGCTTGAGCAAATCAAACGGAAACTATTATGAAGTGAAATTTTATAACTAATTAGACTCGGAAGAATCAAATTTCATGGATCCTGTATTAGGGTTCTCCATAGAAGGAATTGGGTCACTTGATTATGGAGGCAGACAAGTCCCAAGATCTGCAATTAGCAAGCTGGAGACTCAGAAGAGCCGATAGTGCAGTTCCAGTCCACAGACTGACAACCTTAAGATCCAGGAAGAATGGATATTTCCAGCCAAAGGCAGGGGAAAGCCAGCTCTCAGTGGAAGGCAGTCAGGCAGGAGAAATCCTCTTATATGGGGAAGGGTCAGCCTTTTTGTCCTGTTGGGACCTTTGACTGATAGGGTGAATTCCACCTCACCCACATTAGGGAGGCAATCTGCTTTACTCAGTCTACCCACTCAGATCTTAATCTCACCCAGAAACACCACCACAGACATACTCAGAGTAATGTGTGACCACATTTCTGGGTACCCCTTGACCCAGTCAAATTAACACATAAAATTAGTCCTCAAGATCCTGACATTGACTGACACTGAGTAGTAACTCTGCCCTTGGCAGGATTCCAAGTGCTACTCCTGGAACTCATTTTGTCCTCAACTGTGTAAGGTGGGTACTGCTGTCACCCCACCTTTAAGGGGGCATAGAGTTGAGTGGCTTAACTTCTCATGTAAAACAGGGGTTCTTGGGGCTTAGACCCAGCAGTGTTATTTTCTGACACTATTTACGTTACCGTCCTTCACTGGCATTTGTTTAAATAATTTTTTATTTAACTGGGGTTTTAAATTATGAAAATAACACACGCAAGAGGTAAAACTTGAAATAGTACCAAAAATATAGTCAGTGCAGAATAACTCTCACTCCACCATCAATTACAGTTTAATGGCTAAAAAAAAAAATTCATTCCAAGTCTTTATGCATATTCTTTTTCTAAAAAACACAAATGGGACCATACCATATTCCCTGATCTGCATTTAGAAAATATTATAGTATTTCTTAAAATTATTTATTATAGTACATATAATATTACCTTTTAATTTAAAATAACTACATAGTGTCCCATTGTTTGCCTGTATCATCACCATCATTCATTTATTTAAACTGTGCTATGGTCTGAATGCTTGTGTCTCACCAAAATTCCTGTGTTGAAATCTAATCAGCACTGTGATGGTTTTAGGAGGCACGGCTCTTGGGAAGTGATTAGGTCATGGGGCAGAGCCCTCATGAATGATTAGTGTCCTTATAAAAGAGGTTCCAGAGAACTAGCTAGCCTACTGCAAGCACACCAGGACAGAGAGAGAAGGTGCCATCTGTGAACCAGAAAGTAGACCCTCACTAAACATCAGCTGGTGCCCTGATCTTGGACTTCCTGGCCTCCAGAGCTGGGAGAAATAAATGTGTTGTTTATAAGCTACCAGTTTATGGCATTTTGTTTTAGCTGCTTTGAATAGATTAAGAAAAACCAGTAGTTTTCAATCCTGAAGTGTTTCTTTTAATGACAAAGATTTTGTAATTGCCTCTTTTATTCATTTGAAAGTACATTAAGAGAAAACAAATTATTTTAAACATGTAATTTTTAAAGAATCAATGTAATTATAATCAGTGTACTATGATATAAAGGAGAAAGTAAAGTCACATGATGTAACCTGTCTTTCCATTGTAATTGCGTGGTCATGGCCTCATTAGGATGTGTAATTAGTAATGAGACCCTGCCCTAGCAGGTAGAACTGCTGTGCAAGTGGCAGCCACAAAGGCAGCTAACCATGCCAGTGGTTTGAGGTCCTAGAAAGAGCCACTGTGAGCCACTGCAGCAGTTTCCTTTTGATGGGTACTGCAAGTTATTTTCCAGTTCTTGCCTATTTATTTATTTATTTATTTATTTATTTTTTGAGTTGGAGTCTCACTCTGTCGCCCAGACTGGAGTGCAGTGGCCGCTCCCGGCCACTGCAGCCTCGACCTGCTGGGCTCCGGTGATCCTTCCGCCTCAGCCTTCCAAGTAGCTGGAACTACAGGTGTGCGCTACCATGCCTGGCTAATTT
>NW_007255294.1:785870-797808 GCF_000164805.1 Carlito syrichta | reverse complement strand
GCGGGCTCAGGCAATCCACTCACCTCAGCCTCCCAAAGGCGCGAGATTATAGGCTGAGCCACCGAGCCCGGCTACCTTTTTAAAAAAAAAAATTTTGAGTCGAGGTCTCACTCTGTTGCCCCTGTTAAGAATGCAGTGGCAGGATCAGTACTTACCAGAGCCTCAACTTTCTGGACTCAAGTGATCCTTCTGCCTCAGCCTCCCTAGTAGCTAGGACTACAGATGTGTGCCACCATACCTGGCTAATTTTTTGAATTTCTTTTTTTTTGTAGAGATGAGATTTCTCTATATTACCTAGACTGGTCTTGAACTCTTGTGCTTAAGCAGTGTTGCTGCCTTGGCCTCCCAAAGTGCTGGGATTATAGCCATGAGCTTTTTAAACGGCGCTTCAAGGGACATTCCTCCTCACCCACAAAAGCACTGGCTCAAAAAGTATGCAACAGAACAAAGATGTTTAAAGATACATCTTGAGGTTTTTGACTCCTACCAGATTCCCAGCCCTCTATCTTTCCTCCCCAAAGGGAACAGTGTTTCTTGTGTATGCTTCTAAAAGTATTATGTGCATGTGTTCTTGTGTATATGTTTGTGTATATATATATGTACACACATATGTCCCCTTCTCCCTTGTAAAACCTACAAATGGTATTATACACTAAACATGCTGTTGCTTTTTCTACTCAGTAATCTATATTAGAGAGACCTTTCTATTTAGGGTATATCCATCATATTATTTTTGCTGGCTGCATATTTTTCATTATCTGTAGAACCCACAATTGATATAACTAATTCCCTGTTGGTAGGCCTGTAGACTGTTTCCAGCATTTTGCAAATACAAATGTGATTGGGAGATTTACATATTCCCATATTCGAGCAAATGGGTGATGAGTGTACTTGTGGGAATTCCTGGAATGGGGACTTTATTTTGATGGAGAGTGTCAGAAAGGTTTCGGGTGTTGTTCAGATACTGTGGGAGACTGTGTGGGCCCACGCTATCTGCACCCCGGATATGTACAGATGTTTTGCTCTTGGCCAGCTGTGGTATATGAACAGCAGCACGTGTGATCTCAATTTTTATTTCTCTCAATGTGGAGGTTGAGCATCTTTCGGTATTTCCTAGAGGAGTTTTTACTATTTTTTCTGTGACCCGAGATAAATGCTTCTTAACAAGTTTCTACTTTTAGCTCATGGAGTGGTTGCCTCCATAATTCTAAATAAGATAATTGTTATTTATACTTTCCTTTCTACCCCCCTCATTTAGTACCTCGCTGCCTGTTAGGCTTGAATTTTGAATGCCATATTTTGAGTTACCTACTGGCTGTACACGATGGCTTATGTCAACGGAGCAGGGATTACCATGTGGTTTGTGATTTGAGTCTGTACATTTCCCAGATGTCTGCCTTGGAAAACAGACCAAACACCTACGATAGGTGGTCCAGGGTGTACTGTGGGAAGGGCCACAGGGGTCCCACTTTTTTAAACATAGTGACATCGGCAACTGTGTCAACACTAGGGTCCAGTGGGCACTGTTTCCAGAGGAGTATCTTGGAGACCCTTTTTTTCAGGTTTCCTTTCCTCTTTTCTTTCTTCTTCTCATCCTCTTCTCTCCTTTTCCCTCCTCTTCCCTCCTCTCTACCTGTTCCCTCTCCTCATCTCTGTTTCTTCCTCCCCTGCTTCCTCTTTTCTTCCCCTCTCCCCCCATTCCCCATTCCCCATTCCCTTCCTTCCTCCATCCGTTTCCTCCCCTTTCTTCCCCCACTTCCTTAAACAATTTTCTTCTTTTTTCTTTTTAAAAGCTGTACAACCGAGGTGGATCTAGGCTGGTGACATCTTTGGGAGCTTTGCAGCATTTAGGAGAGTGTCTTGGTACAAGCAATAGGTCTCAGACTGTGCTGGGTTAATATTTTTCGGTGTATCTTCAGCACATGAAGGAAGGGAGATTGGTCTATCCTGTTCTCAACTAGCCTTTCCCCCATGTATCTGGCTGGTAGGTACTCTCTTACTCACTCACTCTGCGCCATCATCAGTGTGCGATCTGTCTTTTGAATTATTAGCTAGAATCAGATGTGCAGGAAGAGGTGTTTGAATGAAGTGAGGTGGGAAGGCTGAAGCCTGAGTTCTGTGGGAGGTAGTAACCTGACCACTAGAGGGGAGGGTGAGAACACAAAGAGCCGGCCAGCTTACCATCTGGGTGCCTGGCAGCTGTGTAGAAGGTGATTTTGCTCTAGTTTACTGCTCTGTTGATAGGTTGTTTTAGACCTTATCCAGGCACATCTTCCTTCCTACCCTGATACCCTCTGTTATAGTGTTGGAGTCCTTAGGAAGGCCGAGCAGGATGGGCCACCCCTGTGCCCACCCCTACCCTTACCAGTGGGAGTCCACAGCATCCTAGGGATTGAGTCAGCCCCGTTGTGCTTGGTGATTTGTTCCTGGTACCCTGGGAGCCCAGCTGCATGGACAGCAACGTGGACAGTTGGTTTCATCCAGAATTGGGTTTTGCCCTGTGGGTGCTGTGAAAATACCATGGGAGTGAGGGAGGCTGAGCCTTAGGCATTGGCATCATTGAAACAAAGGCTGGGGGCAGGGGAAGATGGATTCAAGCTGAATGGGAAGAGGACCATAGAGGGATCAAAGCACTGGGGGCTCCATGGAATAGCAGGAATAACTGAGCGAGAGCTGTGGGTACAGGGGTTGTGGTCAAGGTGGGAGGCATTTGAATTCCAGATTTCAAAGGTGGCTTGGATGTGGCTGGCAGAGGTGGAGTGTGACTGGCAGGCCACTGAGGATAATGAGGTCCAAGAGTTGAGAGATTGGAAGGCTTGGAAGTTGTCAGCAGTGGGGATGGTGGCGGCAGCTTGGATGAAATACAGAACTTGGTGAAGAGGAGTCGCAAGCCTGGTAATTGGTGGAAGAGCCAAGAGGTAAACAAGTAAGTCGAGGACGGGGGGTTATCTGGCCTGGTGGCATGAGTCACAAGCGAGCAAGGAATTTTAAAGACAGATGGGAGAAAATGAACTGGAGGTGACACGAGGAGCCAGAGGATGTAGATACCAACTCCAGACCCCGAGTGAATCAGTTCAGAGTAAGACTCATCATCACCTTCCAGGAGGAACCTAGTTGGATTTTTATCTAGATGATGGAATGTATGTATGAGACACACTGAACCTTCTTAGTGGGAGAGAAGGAAGGTTTTGCTTCTGAATGGTTGGAAAGATGATGGCAGCCAAATCCATGGGCGCCCCCCCTCCTTTTTTTTTTTTTTTTTTTTTTTTGAGTTGGAGTCTCACTCCGTTGTCCAGCATGGAGAGCCGTGGCACACTCACAGCCACCTGAGCATCGACCTGCTGGGCTCAGGTGATCCTTCTGCTTCAGCCTTCCAAGTAGCCAGAACTACAGGCATGCAGTGGCTAATTTTTTGCTTTATTGTAGAGATGAGGTCTTGCCAAGTTGTCCAGGCTGTTCTCAAACCTGTGGGCTCAGGCAATCCTCTCGGCTTCCAGGGTGCTGGGATTACAGGCTTGAGCCACCATGCCTGATCGGGACCCCTTTCTTAAAGCAGGCCCCCTCCTCCAGACCCCGCCATGCTGAGGGACCCTGGCATTCCTTCTCTTGGTAGGAACTTTGTTCTCACTCCTGACCCACGTTAGGTTTCAGCTAAACTGATAAATATGAGGAGGAACCCCCCAAACCCTGGAATTTATAAAAAATCATGTATTTTTGCATTTTTAAACTCCAGTCACCTTCGAAGTACTCTTCGATGCCTACACTTATCTAGATGCTTTTTCCATTGCTCACAACTGTTTTTGAAATTATCAGTTTTGATGCCTTTTAGTGCTTCTGCCATTTTTTTGTTTCACCTCTTCCACATTGGCAAAACAGTTCCCTTTGAGAACTTTTTTCATCCAGGGAAACAAAAAGTCTCTTGGGACAAGATCAGGTGAATAGGGAGAGTAGGGTATGGGGATCATGCTATTTTTGGTCAAAAACTGCTGAACACTCAGCGCATTGTGGGCAGGTGTGCTTGTAAATCACTCATCATGAAATGGCCAAAAACATGTTGAAAGACTCTCCAAAAAAAAAAAAAAAATGATACCAAAGGGTTCCTAGAGCACTTACCTAGTGTGGGAAACCTGTCCTACAAGGGCTCTGCTCTTCAAAAAAATAATTCTGAGTTTTTTGTGTTCTCTCCTTGTATAGTTATATATTTTTTTCGGCATTGAAAAATCCTCACCATGGACCACTCAGGTTGTTATACCTGCAGATTTGAACTTCATTGTCCAATGCTATTTTAATTGTGTTCTCCCAATTGATGCTTTTTTTTTTTTTGGTAAGTAGAAGTGCGAAGGGGCAAATCTGAATTTGTGAAAGGGCCTGGAAGTTTTCTGGTGATCACTCTTGCTTCTTTGTCTTCTATTGGAATTCAGGCTGCCTGGGACGAGGTGGGAAAGAATGAGCACCACCTAGTGGACCAGGGACGCACTAGCAACAGGAGTTGGAACCTTATCTGTGTTTGCAACTTTTGGAAGGACTGAGGGAAAGGGGAGTTAGTTATCACAAGAGTCTGAGAGGTATGCAGGCAACTCTAGTTATGTAGAACAAAATCAATCTTCCCCCTTCTTTTTCCTTCTCATGCTTTGATCCATCCACCTTTATTCTGTGCCCATCTACTCTGTTTTTTGGAATTAATTCAGAAGTAGTTTTTGTTAAAGCAAAATGTAGCCATGCTTTTCTTGCTTAGACTATATGTAAGGAGATTCTGATGGTGGTGTAGTTTCAGTACCGTGCAGCGAACTTTATTCTAGCTATAGTGGTTGTACTTTGTAGGACTTTAGCTTAGATGTGTCTGAGTCAGGTGTTGCTAGGTGGGCTGACTAACAAACAACTTCCAAATCCAGTGGTTCCCACTACAGTAATTTCTAGCTCATGGTCGTGGGTCACCTGATGGTCAGCTGGGCATCCATACAGATCTACTCCACTTGTCTCTGATTTGGGGATTTAGGCCAAAGGGGCAGGGCTCCCCTCCTGGTAGAAAGTGGGAGCTCAGGAGGACAAACGCAACCACACAAGCACATTCAGAGCCTCTGACTGGACATGGGGTTACGGCTACACACATCCCATAGGCCACAACAAGCTATGCGGTGTGGTCCAATGTCAAAGCTGCAAAATGCTGCTTCAGCCACAGTGAACCATAGCAAAGGTGGGGAGTGAAGGAAGAATTGTGGACAAAGTGAATGCCTGGATTTTAGAAGAATCTTAGGTGACAGGAGTGGCCTTGAATGGCCACAGTGCATATCTAGCCTTCAGCAAGGCCTCATGGTGCCAGTCACCTCTGACATTGGCTGCTTCTCTTAGCCTTGCTGGGCTGGAGGGCTTGGATGGGGATGGGTGGGGGAAGGATATGGTGGGCTCTTACAATCTAGATCAGGAGTTGGCAAGCTCCTATAAAGGACCAGAGAGGAAATATTTTAGGTTTGTAGGTCAGATAGTGTCCGTCACAACTACTGTTCTCTGCTGCCATAGCACCTACCTAGAGGGAAGGGTGTAACTGTGTTTCAAAACCACTTTTATTTATAAAACCAACAGGGGCTTTCCTTTGCAGACTCCTGGCCTAGACCTTCCAGGACAGATCTGTATCAAGGCATCAACTCAACAGTAAGAGAGAAATATCTCTTTCTTTTTAGTTGGGAAGCCAAATAAAATTTAAAGGGTTGTAGGTGAGTCCAGTAACACCCACCCATTCAGCAATGTTAAGATGTAAACAATCATTTCATGTCATTGAAATTCTAGGCAACCCAAGCTTATTGTTTTCAAGCATGAAATTTCACTTTACTTGCCTTTTTACCTTCCGTAGAAATGTTTGTGAAAGATATTAGAAGCTCCTTTTACATTGGGCTTTCCAGACATTTGACGTGGAAGGCAGTCTAACTTTTCCAATAAATCTGAATTGATTTGTCTTTCGTGAGTAATGTTTCTATTTTCTAGGGATTTGCTGATGTATTTAAAGGTAGTATGCATACTCAGCAACTCTGCCTTCAAATTCCGTATGATGGTTGCTTTTTTTTTTTGGTGACAGCTTCATTGAGATATAATTCATATTCCATGGAATCCATCCACATAAAGTGTATAATTCATGGTTTTTAATTTGTCCTGTAGTTGTGCAATCAGCACTGCAGTTCATTTGAGAACATTTTCATCAACCAAAAAAAGAAAGTCCTTACACTTTGACTGTTACCTCACTGTCTGCTTGTGTCTCCCCAAACATGGCTGCATTTTTCCTAAACGTTCAGAACCTTCTTGGGCTCTGCTGCTGCTGTTCTTGACTCTGACAGGCTCAGCCCCTAACCTTGGAGAGCAGACGAGGTTCCTTCTCCAATTGTCATCCATGCTGTTCAAGTATACACCTAATAGGCACTGAATTTGCACTGGACACTTACATGTGTGTAATGTCTCTATCACTTGATGAGTTGCTTTAAAATTTCCTTTATTTGAACTTTATATTTTTCATTTATATTCTGCTTTTATTTATTTGCTTTTTTGAGTTGGAGTCTTACTTTGTTGCCTAGGCTTGTGGGCAGTGGTAGGCTCACGGCTCACTACAGCCTTGAGCTTGTGGGCTCAAGTGATCTTCTCACTTCAGCCTCTCAAGGAGCTGGAACTATAGGTGCTCACCACCATGCCTGGCTAATTTTTTTGTAGAGAGAGATCTTGTGATGTTGCCCAGGCTGGTCTCAAATTCTTGGGCTCAAGCAGTCTTCCCACTTTGGCCTCCTAGAGTACAGGAGTTATAGGCATGAGCCACTGAACTTGGCTTGTATTCAGTATTGTAGTTAGTTGTTCTTTGTAATTTTCTACATTCTGAATGTATGTTTATGTTGATTTGAATCCTGATTCAAGTAACGTGGAATCATTTTGCTGTTAGGTTTTTTTGTTTTGTTTAACTGCATATTGTCAGACTGTAGTAATATTTTTTGGATGAATTTGAAATCTTTTAATACCTGGATGATCTCATTTTATGTTCTGAAAAAGTAACCATTGTTCATTTATACAGAGTTTCCTGTCCAGGAAATAATTTATATTAACAATAAAGCAGATGAATGCAATGCATGGTAGAGGCACGGTCAGCATTGTGTTTTCAAAAAGTTTGTTCTATTAATAAAATAGCATTTTTCTGATTTGGCACATAACTCTGTATCTCAGCCTTTACCCTTTGGTGCTAACTGATTTCTGTTGTCCCCTAGTGAGAGCTAACTTTGGGACCTGAAGGAGAGGGCAGGTGGAGAGATGTGGGCCCAAATTCTGGAAGCTTCTCAGAGAGTCTAACCATGAATATCAGGTAAAAATGCTTTTGGAAAACAGAAAGCAAGTGAAGTGTAAGAAATAATTATTTGAAAACAGGAAACTTTATTTAGAGTCCCAGATTAGAACAGTAAGAATCAAGAGGTGAATGGTGATGGGTGAGATGAAATACAAATAAGCTATCCTATTTTTGCTGTAGACAATTAGAGGACTACTAGTTTACCTTCTAGTCATCTAAAGGTATCATCTGTATCAGTAATGATAAGGTTTGGCTGTATAGAACAGTGGCTTTACCTGATAGGATTTATTTTTCTCTCACATGTAAGCAGTTCAGAGAGAAACTCTACAGTGCTGGTGCATCCCTATTGTCCTGTTAGACTCTTCCTGTCCTTTGCCTGTACCATACTTGTTGTGGTCTCCATCCTTAAGGTCTGGGAGACTGCCGAAGCTTGAAGGCAGCCTTTGGGAAAGGCTCACATACCAGTGCTCATTGCTCACAAACCTCATTGGCCAGCACTTAACCTTATGGTCTTTTTTTGCTGCAATGAGGCTGAGAAATATATATATATATATATAAAGATGTGGGGTACAATTCAGGATTAGGTTGCTAAGTGGTCATCAATACAAATAAAGCTTGAGCCTCCCTTTGGTTCCCGCTTCACCTGGTTTGAGGTCAGTTACCCTTATTGATGTTATGTTGTTATTCCTTCCCCTGCCACCCCAGCAGTGTGAAATCTAGTCTTTCTATGGGACTCAGGAACTTGATATGAAGGAGAGAGTGGTGCCTTCATCTTTCACATCTTGACCCTCACAAGAAAACATAGCACGATGTTTGCATAGCACGCTGGATAAGTGGTAGAGGTAGTTTCTAGCTGAAGGCCACCCTAGACACTGCCTGGCACTCTTTGTTCCCAGCATTGTTTGGGTAACCTCTGCTCTACATCACTAGAAGAAAAAGGAATCTGGTAGTGCATATTCTACAAAGCAAAACACAGCAAAGTAATAAAACCTCCAGAAACTGACCCCCAAGAGGCTTGACAGAAGTAAGGTCATATCTGATTTGACCATAATGCTCCTTGGTGGAGAAGACGTCTCAGGATGGGTCAAATAGTGAAGCTTTATGTGTGTGGTTTAAGGAATTCTCAAAGCAAAATACTCGAGACTGGAAGTTGGGAATAGGAGAAAAAAATGAGAGAAAGAAGAGTTATGAGGAGGAATTATTTAATCAGTGCAGTCAGTGTCTTTAGGACCAGAGGCAGCATGGGGGGCGGTTAAGACCGTGACCTCTGGATCCAGACTTTGTTAGGAAACCAGGTCTACTATTTACTAGCTGTGTGACGTGGATATGGTCATTCAGCCTCTCTGTGCTTCAGTGAATTCTTCCTTCTGTACAACAGGGATGATAAGTCTTCACTTTTAGAACTGTTGAGAGGATTAAATGGTTGATGGTCATAAATGTTTGTAAGTGCTTATGGTGGCACTGCATGTGTTTGCCATTGTTATTGATGTGGTTGAAATGTGAAGCCATAAAAGTGCTAGAAGACAACATTGCTGGATGTTTTAGTAATCCTGAGATGGGGAAGGCCATCCTAGGCATGACATGAAGGTTAGAACTATAAATAAAATGATCCATAAATCATACTTAATTTAAGTTTTTAAAATTAAACCTTATATAAGCATTCTTACTGTAACATGGCATATTTGTGCCTGAAAACCTTGTGCTGCACAACTGGACACTAAAGATAACAGGAGTTGCACAACTTTGTAGCCAGAATTACAAAAACTGTCCCTAGGGAGATAACTTGAATAACCTGAGTAGGCAACTCCTTACCTGAGCAGGAACAATAGAGGGAAAGGCTGTGAGGTGGACAGAGGGAAGGGGGGCTCTGAGCCTCTGGGCTCCTGGTAAGGCAGGCCCAGGAAAGAGTGCAACCCTTTGCAGGCTGAGAGCCATGGAAGGCTGGGGGGCACCTCTCTGGGGATGGAACTCTGGGTGCAGAGCTTATTTTAAATTCCTTTAGTATAGGACTGCAGCATAAGAGCCCAGGTCTTTTTCCTTTCTTGTTGAAGGTTGTATGTAGTCTCCTTATTCTGACTCCCCTTATGTGGCAGAAGATTAGGTGAACCAACATGATGCCCATGCCACACTTACCAGGGGCACAGGAGCTCATGGTAGAAAGTCATGTTGTGACAAGTACACAGCTGTGTGGGGACAAATACTAAACGTGAGTAGGGTTGCAAGACAAATGACGAGCTGGGGAAAGTAATTGCAATGTATTTAATAGACCAAGGATGAACATAAAACTCCTTTGTGTATCAGTAGTAAAGAGCTAAACACAGAGATCAACCAAGAAAAAGGACACGCATGAGCAACATGTAAAATAACTATAAAAGGCCAGTGTATTTAGGAAGAGATGTTGAATATTAAGAAATAAACATATATAATGCAAATAATAAAGTATGAACTTTTTTATTGTTAATAAAAAAGTATACATATGATAAATGCAAGATACTGATGGTTGTCCATCACATTAAAGAAACTTTAGAAGTTTAACAAAACTCATGTAGTAAGAGTGTGGAACATAGAAATTCTGGAAGTCTTGATAATATGGCCACAGATTTCTTCCCTCAAGGAAATTATTGGGCAAGTGTGAAATACCTGGTAAGGAAGGAGGGATATCGATTTTGTTCTTTAATTGCAAAAGTGACTTTTCCCAGATGTGTGCAGCGGACAGAAATAAAGGTGAAGGGGATAGAAAAGAGATTTTCAAGGTAGTTTTGGATTGAAAAGCTGTCTTCTCCCCTTCGTCCAGTGAAATTCTCTTGGAATGTCTCATCCTACTATGTCTGCGAAGTTTACAGGAGTGCCAGCTGGAAGGTTGATTTGCACTGATTTTGTAACTTTTTTTGTTTTAAAATATTTTTAAAATTTTGGAAGAATTTTAGATGTAGAGATATGTTGCAAGTCTAGTACAGCCCAAATTTCCTCAGGACAGCCTTGACCTCCTGAGCTTAGACGTTTCTTCCACTTCAGTTTCCAGAGTAGCTAGGACTACTGATGTGTGCTACCACACCTGAATGACTTTTTGATTTTTTTGTAGAGATAAGGTTTTGCAATGTTGCCCAGGCTGATCTTGAATTCCCGGGCTTGAGCAATCCTCTGACCTTGGCCTCCCAAAGTGCTGGGATTACAAGCGTGACCCACTGCACCCGGTGGACCTACTGTCTTTAAATTCTCAGTGGGTGTTTTTGTAAAAACAAGGACATGCTCCTGTATAACTGTAATGTAATGATCAAAATCAGGAAATTAACATCGACAGAGTAGTACTAGTATCTAATCCACAGCCCTTATACAGACTTTGTCAGTTGTCTCACTAATGTTTTTTAAAGCAGAGTTTCTCAACCATGGCACTGTTGTCATTTTAAATGTGAAATTCTTTGTTGTAGGGGCTGTCCTGTTCTTTGTGGGATGTTTAGGAGCATTCCTGGCCTCTGTCCCTGGATGTAGTACACCCCTAATCCCTCACAATTGTGGCAACCAGAAATGTCTCAGGCATTGTCATCAGTTCCCCTAGCAGCAACATTTTTGCTGAGAACCACTTTGGCATCACATATTTTCTCTTCCTGGGTTAGCACCTTGCCTTCTATAGGTGGGTGTGAGCTCTGCCCTTTGACAGGCCTGTTGAGGCCCAAGGAGGAGTAAAGGAGTAGAATGAAGAAAAAGCAAGTCTTGCTTTGTGCATGTTTGTGACTGGGGTATGTGTCATTTTAGCAAAAGCAGGTCTCCCTGTTCAGTGCAGATCCTAGGCTCTCTGCCTGGTGTTTGTGAGGGTCGCTTTCCCCCAGCGCCAGGTGTAAGAAGTGTGTGAGAAGAATCAGATTAGTTGCTCATTCCTTTCTTCAGTGTTTACTGAATATCTACTCTCACCCTGAGCAGACCTGTCCCTGCCCTTAGGGAGCTATAGTTCAGTGGTAGAGACGGTTGTGCTGTGAAAGAGGATAACTTGAGGGCCTGCAGCCCGCCTTGGCCTGATTTTCTGGGAAGGTAGACTCTGAAGAAGTTATTCTGGGATCTGTGGGCAAAGGGGTGGTTGGCAGGGAAGGGAAAGGTGTTCAGGCAGAAGGCCCAGCATAAGCAAAGTTTCAGTGACAGAAGAAGCATGGTTATATGCTAGGATGGAAAGAAGAGCAGTGTGGCGGAGAGCAGCGTGTGTGTGTGTGTGTGTGTGTGTGTGTGTGTGTGTGTGTGTGTGTGTGTTCGTTCATGTGTTCATGTTTTCGTCTCCTTCTCTGTGCACCATGGGCTGAGGAGATGAGAGACTGCACTGTTAAGTGTGGCGAGGTGGGTAGAGGCCATTGGGTCCTGGTCTGTTGGGCACAACAGTGTGAACAGGAGCGAGGGCTAACAGTCTGCCTATCTGCACCTCCTTTGGAAATAGTGACAGCTAGAGGGCCATCTGGAGTGACTCTTTGAATGTGATGGAATTGGAGCTGAAGCGTTGGGTGATGCATTTTTTTTTTCTTTATTCTCTGCCTCATGAAGGAAAATGAAGACTGGGAGAGTAGATAGTCAATGGATGGGAATAAATCCAGAAATATTGCTTATACATTTGTTTTTTTTTTTTTTTTTTTTTTTAGTTGGGGT
>NW_007255294.1:761036-785779 GCF_000164805.1 Carlito syrichta | reverse complement strand
CGGGCTCAGGCAATCCACTCACCTCAGCCTCCCAAAGGCGCGGGATGACAGGCTGAGCCACCGAGCCCGGCTTGCTTAAACATTTGTAAACTGGTGCTCCCTTGCCCCCACATCACTACCCCTGGAGGGGGGCGGGCAACATTTTTGTTTTGAAAGATGATCTGTCTGGGACTGAGTTGGGAGAAAATTGAACTGCATGGTTTCATTATTTATTTACTTAGGACTGTGTGGTTTATTGACAAAACCAGGTTCACTAGGGCAAAGTGAAGACTGTGTCTAGAAGGACCTTCAAGGCTGTGGGCTCTTTGGGATGGCTTTATCATTGCTTTTGCATTGGTTTTGCATTGGTTTTGCCACTCTTCAGGTTACTTTGTGTGGCACCTCAACCAAAAAGTAAACAAATAAAACAAATTAGGACGTCTTGCAATATTTATTTATTTATTTATTTAAACCTAGAAAAGGGGTTTCACTCTTCCTGAGCCTCTTCTTTTTCTCAGGAGACTTAGCCCCAAGATGTGCTGGTTTTCGAAGCACCTTCTTGTTGTACCAGGTGTGTATCTTCAGTGGTTGCAAAAGTGACCCTTGGGCCCCTACTCCAGAGCATGCCAAGGAAAATTTGGGAAAATGAGTTTCATGAACCTGAAGGCAGTCTGACCCCCTGCCCTTGTTTCTTATTTTGAAGAACACAATTTTTGTTTGAATGAGTAAGCTCTCGTGCATTTAATTTCCACTTAATCATGATATAGCTGATGATGCCATTAAAAAACAAATTGTTCTAATTCTCCCCAAAGCGACTTCTTATCCCTATGTAATTAAAAAAAAATCTGTTAGAGAAGTGTGATAAAGTTTCAAAAAGCCTACTGAAAGCCTTCGCCTAGACCTATTTATGTAGGTTGATGTAATTGTTTAGTTCTGTAAGAATCTACTTACAAAAAAAACACAATACATGCATAATTTCTGCATAATTGTGGTCTACATAAAAAGTCCTTTTCCAGTCCTCATTTTGTTTTCTAAGTGTTTTTCTCTTCAGGTATGTTGTCTCTACAGTTCACCCAGCCCATCAACAAGCATTGCTGTCTCTGTCATCAAGGTGTTCCCTGGATCTAACCACTGCTGGCACCACTGTTATTCATTGCCAGATCTGCTGTTGTTTCTTGCCTGGCCTGTGACTGTGGCCTTCTCACCAGCCTTGACTCTTAGGTCCTTCAGTCAATCCACACAGCAGCCAGTAACTGGTGTAGTCCTTGACTCGGATCCCAGCACTCTTGTTGAGTAACTTCCTGTTGCAGGTAGAGTAAGTTCACACTCACTGTTGTGACCTAGAGTTCCTGGGTCTCATGACCTCCTTCTGTCTCCTTCCACTGCTCTCTCCTCCCTTGGTTTGAGTCACACTGGCTCCCACAGGACTTCCTTTGTATTTTCAGTTCCTCTGCTGGAACATTGTTCCTCTAGATTTCTATTCCATTTTCCGTCCAAATGTCCCCTCCCCAGAAATGAACAAATAATTGATTTTTGTGGCTTTGTAAGTCCCCTACATATGAACCTTTAAGTTACGAACTTTAGCGATGCACATCAGCATTTTTTTAATGTGTTATTTCTCTCCACCAGGTGTCAGTATAGCCTGTTAAATACAAACAGCACTGTATAGCCGATTGTGTAAATTGGGTAACTAAGCTAACTTTGTTGGATTTAAACAAAACGTGCTCTCGGAATGGAACTTGTTCATATGTTGGGAACTTCCTGTATTGCATTTAGTTGATATTATTTACTTAAATACTGCCTTTTGCTAAACACGAAAGTTGTTTTGGGTAATGCAGTGAACATCTTTAAAACCTTTTTTAGGCTGGGAGAGTGTGGTGGTTCATGCCTGTAATCCCAGCACTTTGAGAGGCCAAGGTGGGAGGATCACTTGAGTCCAGGAGTTCAAAACCACCCTGCGCAACATAGTAAGACCTTGTCTCCACAAAAAATAAAAATAAAAAAACAATTAATTGGGTGTGGTGGCTTGTGCTTGTAGTCTCAGCTACTCAAGAGGCTGAGAGGAAAAGATTGCCTGAGCCCAGAAGGTTGAGGCTGTAGTAAGCTGTGTTTGTGTCACTGCATTGTGAGACCCTGATGGGAAAAACAAAACAAAACAAAGCAAAAAGTTTCTTGAAGATGTGACAGTTAACAGAGAAATATGCAGAAATAATTTGTAAATATATATGTATTCATACTGATATTTAATAATTTTTTGTTTTGATTTCAAATCTGTCTTCTAAATAATTGATCAGCTAGGGTGACCATTGTCCAAGCAAAGACACTTTTTTTGAAAAACAGCATTATTGAGGTACACACCATAAAATTCACCCCAAAATTTTTCTTTTTTTTGAGATGAGTTCTCACTGTGTCACCTAGTCTTGAGTGCAGTGGCATGATCGTGGCTCACTGCAGCCTCAAAGTTCTAGGCTCAAGCAGTCTTCCTTCCTCAGCCTCGCAAGGGCTGGGCCTATAGGTCACCACACCTGGCTAGTTTTTTGATTTTTTTGTTTTTTTTGTAGAGACACGGTCTTGCTATGTTGCGCAGGCTGGCTTCAAACTCCTGGGCTCAAGCAATCCTTCTGCCTCAGCCTCCCAAGTAGCTGGAATTACAGGCACACACCACCACATCAGCTAATTAAAAAAAATTTTTTTGTAGAGCCGAGGCCTTGGTATGTTGGCCAGGCTGGTCTCAAACTCCTGGGCTCAAGCAGTCCTCCTGCCTCAGCCTCCCAACGTTCTGGAATTAACAGATGTGAGACACTGTGCCTGATCAAAATTCACCTATCATAAGGGTACAATTCAATGATATATATTTTAAGGTGATCTGCAGAGCTATGTTGCTGTCAAAATGGCTATGCCATTTTTCATTCCCATCAGCAAAATAAATGTTTCTTTCTCTCCTTTTTGACTCCTGGTGTTCTCTGTCTTTTTAAATTTATTTATTTATTTTTCTTTGTTTCAGTAGCTTTAGGGAGTCCAAAGTTTTTGGTTACATGGTTGCATTGTATAGGGCAAAGAAGTCTGGGCTTTAAGTGTACCCACCACCCTCACCTGTGTACATTGTACCGGAAAGGGGATTTTTCATCCCTCCATCCCTTCCCCACCTTCTGAGTCTCCAATATCCATTCTGTCATTCTCTACGCCTTTGCAGATCCTTAGTTTAGCTTCCACTTATCAGTGAGAATAGATGATGTTTGGTTTTCTGTTTTTGAGTTAGTTCACTTAGGATAATGCTTTCCAATTCCATGCAAGTTGCTGCAGAAGACATTATTTCATTCTTTTTGATGACTGAAAAATATTTGATAATGTGTATGTACCACATATTTCATTATCCATTGATCAGTTGGTGGGCATTTAGGTTCATTACACATCTTGGCACTTGTAAATTGTGCTGGGATGAATATGTGAGTGCAGGTGTCTTTTTTATATAACAACTTCTGTTCTTGTGGGTAGATACCTAGTAGTGGGATGGCTGGATCAAATGGTAGATCTACATTTAGTTCTTTGAGAAATCTCCATACCAATTTCCATAGAGGTTGTGCTGATTTACACTCCCACCAACAGTGTGTAAGTGTACCCTTTTCTTCCCATCTGCTCCGGCATCTATTGTTTTTTTGATTTTTTAATTAATGGTCATTTTCACTGGTGTAAGGTGGTATCTCACTATGGTTTTAATTTGCATTTCCCTGATAATTAGTGATGTTGAGCATTTTTAAATATATTTGTTAGCCATTTGTATATCTTCTTTTGAGAGATGTCTCTTGCCCACTTTTTAATGGGGTCGTTTGCTATTTTCTTGCTGATTTGTTTGAGTTCTTTGCAGATTTTGGATATTAGTCCTTTGGCAGATGTATAGTTTGCAAATATCTTCCCCCCTTGTGTAGGTTGCCTATATGCTCTGTTGATTATTTCTTTGCTATGCAGAAGCTTTTTAGTTTAAGTCACGTTTATTTTTGTTGTATTTGCTTTTGGAGTTTTAGCCATAAATTCTTTGCCTTGATTGAAGTCCAGAAGGGTTTTTTCCTAGATTTTCTTCGAGAATTTTTATGGTTTCAGATCTAACATTTAAGTCTTTGACCCATCTTGAGTTAATTGTTTTGTACATGAAGAGATAAGGCTCAAATTTAATTTTCCTACATTTAGCTATCCAATTTTCCAAACACCATTTGTTGACTAGGGTGTCCTTTCCTCAGGGTGTGTTTTAGTCTGCTTTGTCAAAGATGAGTTGGTTGTAGGTATTTGGGTTTATTTCTGGATTCTCTGTTCTGTTTCATTGGTCCATATATCTGCTCTTGTACCAGTACCATGCTGTTTTGGTTACTACAGCCCTGTAGTACTAAAGTCAGGTAATGTGATGCCTCCAGCTTTGTTCTTTTTGCTTAGGATTGCTTTGACTATTCTGGTTCTTTTTTGGTTCCATATGAATTTTAGGATTTTTTTTTGTCTAATTCTGTGAAAAATGACATTGGTAGTTTGATAGGGATTATGTTGAATTTGTAGATTACTTTGGGTAATAATGATCATTTTAATAATGTTGATTCTTCCAATCTGTAAGCATGAGATGTTTCTCTGTTTGTGTCCTCTACACTTTTAACAGTGTTTTGTAGTTCTCCTTGTAGAGAGCTTTTGCCTTCTTGGTTAAACATACGCTAGGTATTTTAGCTTTTTGGCTGCTATTATAAACGGATTTGAGTTCTTGATTTGATTCTCAACTTGGTTGCTATTGGTATATGACAATGCTACTGACTTTTGTGTGTTAATTTTGTATCCTGAAACTAGCAAATTCGTTTTGTATCCTGAAACTTCACCAAATGCATTTATCAAGTCCAGGAGTCTTTTGAGGGAGTCTTTAGGATTCTCTAAGTATAAGATCATATCCTTGGCATACAGAGATGGTTTGATTTCTTCTTTTCAAATTTGGATACCCTTCATTCCTTTTCTCTAGCATGTTTGCTCTGGCTAGGACTTCAGTACTATGTTGAATATGAGTGGTAAAAGTGGGCATTCTTGTCTTGTTGCAGTTCTGAGGGAGGATGTGTTCAACTTTTCTCCCTTTAGGATGATATTGACTAAGTTTGTCATACATGGTTTTTATTATCTTGAGGAATGTTCCCTCTATGCCTGTTTTGCTGAAGGTTTTTATTATGAAGTGATGCTGGATTTTGTCAAATGCTTTTTCTGCATCTATTGAACTTATCATGTGAGTTTTGTTTTTAATTCTGTTTACGTAGTGGATCATGTTTGTTGACTTGTATATGCTGAACCACCCTTGCATCCCTGGGATAAAACCCACTTGGTCATAGTGAATTATTATTATTATTTTTTTATGCACTGTTCAATTCAGTTTGCTAATATTTTGTTGAGAATTTTTGCATCTGAGTTCAGAAGGGATATTGGTCTGTAGTTTTCCTTTTGTTGTTGTTTCTTTTCCTGGCTTTGGCATTCGAGTGATACTGGTTTTGTAGAATGAGTTAGGGAGAATACCCTCCTCTTCAGTCTTTTTTTTTTTTTTTTTTTTAAGGAAGCATTCCATTTTATTAAAGTTATTATCCTGTGAATTCTGAAAGAACTGAAAGCTTAAACTTTGTGGCAGCTGTTTTCATGAGTGGTAGATAGACATGGTCTGATGTTCAGCATTTTACTTACATTACAGTTTCATTCTGCTTCCATGCGCCCACTTATTTGTTTTAATTCCAATATTCTTTCTTTTTTTTTTTCAATAATCAGTATTTTTTAATTATGATGTCGTGGGGTACAGTTAAGGGTTAGGTATACAAATACATTTCATTCAGGCACCCTATTGATTAGAGGTGCTTCTCCTCTTCAGTCTTATGGAATAGCTTATGGTACCAGTTCTTTGAAAGTCTGGTACACTTTGGCTGTGAGTCCATCAGGTCCTGAACTTTTAAAAATTGTTGTTGGGAGACTTTTAATTACTGTTTCAGTCTCGCTACTTATTATCGGTCTGTTCGGGGTTTCTATTTCTTCCTGATTCAAAGTTGGGGAGTTGTATGTTTCTAAGAACTTATCTATTTTCTCCAGATTGTTTAGTTTGTTTGCATAGAGATGTTCATAATAGTCTCAGATGATCTTCTTGAGTTTTTGTCTTATCAATTGTAATGTCTCCATTTTCATTTCTAATTGAGCTAATTTATTTAAATCCTCGCTCTTCATTTCTTAATTTAGCTAGTGGTCTATTAATTTTGTTTATCTATTCGAAGAACCAGTTTTTTTTTATTTTTTGAGTTGGAGTCTCACTCTGTCGCCCCGACTGGAGTGCAGTGGCTACTCCCGGCCACTGCAGCCTCGACCTGCTGGGCTCCAGCGATCCTTCCGCCTCAGCCTTCCAAGTAGCTGGAACTACAGGCGCGCGCTATCACGCTGGGCTAATTTTTGATTTATTGTAGAGATGAGGTCTTGCCAAGTTGTCTAGGTGGGTCACGAACCCGCGGGCTCAGGCAATCTACTCACCTCAACCTCCCAAAGCGCGGGATTACAGGTGGAGCCACCAAACCTGGCCAAAGAACCAGTGTTTTGTTTCATTGATCCTTTGTATTTTTAAAAAATTTTAATTTTACTTAGATCTGATCTGATTTTCGTTATTTATTTTCTTATGCCAGCTTTGTTTGGTTTGTGTGTATTTTTCTAATTCCTTAAGGTGTGATATTATGTTGTCCGTATGTGATATTTCAGTCTTATTAGTATAGACCTTAAGTGCTATAAATTTTCCTCTAAGCATATCTTAGGCTGTGTCCCAGAGGTTTTGATAATTTGTTTTATTGTTGTCATTCATTTTGAGGAATTTTAAAATTTTAATCTTGATTTTATTGTTGACCCAAGGATTCAGGAGCAGATTGTTTAACTGCTATGTTTTTGTTTGGTTTTGTGAGTTCTTTTTGGAATTAATTTCTAGTTTTATTCCACTGTGGTCTGAAAAGTTGATTGACATGATTTCAATATTTTTGAATGTGTTGTGATTTGATTTGTGGCCTATCCTGAAGAATATTCTGTGTGCTGATGAGAAAAATATATACTCTGTAGTTTTGGAGTGAATATTCTGTAGATGTCTGTTCCATTTGTTCTAGAGTCCAGTTTAATTCCAATGTTTGTCTGTTGACTTTCTGCCTTGATAATCTGTTTATTGCTGTCAGTGGAGAGTTGAAGTCTCCTACTATTATTGTATTGCTGTCTATCCCTTTTTTAGTTCGAATAGAATTTGTTTTATAAAGCTGGGGGCTCTGCTGTTTGGTGCATGTATATTTAAAATTGTTATGTCTTCTCATTGAACTGGTCCCTTTATCATTATATAATAACCATCTTTGCCTTTTTTTTTTTTTAAACTCTTAAAGTCTGTTTTATCTGACATGAGAATGACTGCTCCTACTTGTTTTTGGTTTCCATTTGCATGAAATATTCTTTCCTATTCCTTTGCCTTGAGCCTATAGAAGTTCTTTGTATGTTAAATGAGTCTCAAAGGCAGCAGACATTTGAGTTGTGGTTTTTTTATTCATTCTGCTGGTCTATATCTTTATAGTGGGGCATCAAGACCATTTATGTTCAAAGTTAATAATGATATGTAAGGTACTATTTCATCATACTCTTTGTTATCTAGTTGCCTTATTTATTATTTATTTACTTATTTTTCCTCTATTGTGTGAGTGCTTATAAGGCAGGCGAGCTTTATGATTTCCAGTGTTTTTCCAGTGTATTTAAACCTTTTGTTTCAATATTTTGAACCCGTTTGAGTATTTTTTGTAGAGCTGGTCTAGTGGTGACAAATTCCCTTAGCATTTGATTATCTGAGAAAGACTTCATTTATGAAACTTAATTTTGTGGGATATAAAATTTTATATCCCACTGACTGTTATTCTGTTAGAGGAGATCAAAGATGGGACCCTAGCCCTTCTGACTTGTAGGATTTTTTTTTTTTTTCTTTTTTTTTTTTGAGTTGGAGTCTCACTCTGTCGCCCAGACTGGAGTGCAGTGGCCGCTCCCGGCCACCGCAGCTTCGAACTGCTGGGCTCCGGCGATCCTTCTGCCTCAACCTTCCGAGTAGCCAGAATTACAGGCATGCGCTACCATGCCCGGCTGATTTTTTGATTTGTTGTAGAGATGAGGTCTCGCTGCCCAGGCGGGTCTCGAATCCGCGGGCTCAGGCAATTCACTCACCTCAGCCTCCCAAAGGCGCGGGATTACAGGCTGAGCCACCGAGCCCAGCTCGACTTGTAGGATTTCTTCTGAAAATCTACTGTAGTCTGACAGGTTTACCTTTATAAGTTATTTGATGCTTTTGTCTCACTATCCTTAAAATTCTTTCCTTCACATTTACTTTGCATAACTGGATGATTATATCCCTTGGGGATAACCGTTATGCAGTGAATCTTCTGGGGGTTCTTTGGGCTTCTTGTATCTGAGTGTTTAAATCTTTGGCAAGGCCAGGGAAGTTTTCCTTCATTATTCCTTGAAATAGGGTTTTCAAACCTGTTCCTTTCTCTTCTTCCTCAGAAACATGTATGATTTTTTAGGTTTGGATGTCTTACATAATCTTATATTTCTTGGAGATTTTGTTCTATTCTTTTGATAATTTTTTCTTTATTGTTGTCTGTTTGGGTTAATTTGAAAGCCATGTTTTCATGTTCTGAGATTCTTTCTTCTGCTTGTTCCAGTCTACTGTTAAAACTTTCCACTGTATTTTGTACTTCCCTAAATGATTCTTTCATTTCCAGAATTTCAGTCTTTTTTTTTTTAAATGTATCTTTGTCTTTGGAGACTTTTTCATTCATGTTCTAAATAGTTTTCAATATTTCTTTATGTTGTTTTTCAACTTTCTCCTGAAGCTCATTGATCAATTTTATAATCAGTCTTTTGAATTCTATGTCTGGAATTTCAAAGATTTCATTTTGGTTAAGGTCCATTACTGGAGAGTTAGTGTGGTCTTTTGGGGGTGCCGGAGAGCTCTGTTTTTTCATATTGTCAGAATTTTCCTGGTTCCTTCTCACTTGGGTAGATTATTTCTTCTAATTTGAGGTTGGTAGGAGGCTGACATAGGCACCGTAGGGTTTCCTTGGTTATATACAGCCTTTGAGTGGTGAAGTTCTCAATTGCTAGCTGTGACAGTCCTGTGCAGGGTGCCTGCACTGGCTCGTGGCATCTTGAGAGGCTGGAGTGGCTTGGAAAACGGTGTTAGTTGGAGTCTGGATGAGGCCTTCCTCAAAGCTGAGGTATCATATCTGATGTGGTGGGCTGTGCTGTTGACCTCTGGCCAGGAGGTGGTGCTTGTGGGAGAGAGCCAGCTGTGATGGTGGCTGTGGGCTTTCCCCTTGTCTTGTGTTGCTCTAAGGGAGTGCCCAGCCAACCTAGGTGAGGGCAGGGCTCTGGGGATTACCCAAGTTCTTTGTTTTGAGCCTTCGAGAGGACTGTGGAAGGGAGAAGAGCTTAAGCACCATACTTGTGTGCACTCTTGTCTACCCCAGTGACCTGATCCCCACTGGGGTAATGCTGTTGTGCAGGGCAGGCATAGAAGAGTTTACACAGGGAATGAGAGGTTGCTGTGGCAATGAGTCTCTCCTGGGACATGGTGGCTGGAGCTGCTCAGGCTTTTGTTTCCCCCCCTGCACCACTTCCCATGGGTTTTGGCAGAGCAAGGCTGTAGATAAGGCAGTTTCCTGTGAGGGACTGGAGTCCTACAAGGCTCAGGGGACCCTCCAAGTTTGTGTCAGGAGCATAAGGACTAAATACTCCTCATTCACTTTCTCCACTGCATCTGGAGGCTGCTGGTGATCTGTGTATGCTCTAGAGGAGAGTCTGGCTAATTTCAGCCCAGGTCCATTGATTTTTCTCTTCTTTGTACTGTGTCGTTTGTTATCACTTCTTTGAGTTGTTGGATGTGCTGCTGGTCCTGTTTCTCTCTGGGTGCTAAGGGAACACTATCTGGATTTACTCTGTAGGAGATACACACTCTAGCTCTTGTCTGTTTTTTAAATTATAGTCATTCTAGTTAGTGTGTAGTAATATCTTCTTGTGATTTTTAAACAGGTACACTTTTTTAAGGGTTTTCTTGGTTTTACTATTTAAAGGGTACAGTTCAGCGGCATTTAGTACATTCAAAATGTTTTGTAACCATAACTATTAACTGCTTCTAGAATGTTTTCATCACCCCAAAAGGAAACCCCCTACCCGTTAGCAGTCATTCCCCATTCCCCCCTTTTCTTAGCCTCTTGCAGCTTCCAGTCTGCTTTCTGTCTCTGGATTCTGGATATTTCATATAAATGTGATTATGCAATACACAGTCTTTTGTAGCTGGCTTCTTTCACTCAGCATAATAATGTCAAGGTTCACCCATTGTAGCATATATCAGAACTTTATTCCTTTTATGACTGAATAATATTCCATTGTATGAGTGCACCATATTTTGTTTACACATTCGTCAGTTGATGAACATTTGACTTGTTGCCACCTTCTGACTTTTGTAAATAATGCTGCTATAAATATTTGTGTACACATTTTTGTTTGAACACCTGTTTTCATTTTTCCTTTGCATGTACCCAGGAGTACAGTTGCTGGATCATATGGAAATCCTATGTTTAACTTACTGAGGAATTGTCAGACTGTTTACCCAGCAGGGTCACTTCTACAAGTGGCAGAGGGTGATAATAATTACACCAAACAGGGACATTTTTGACATAACACTGAGATTGTCCTGGGCAAACCAAGACAAATAGGCAAAGCAATGCCTGAGATGTGGTGGCTGGAGTTGCTCAGGGCTTTTTTTTTTTTTTCCTTCTCTGCACAACTTCATGTGGGTTTTAGCAGAGCATGACTGTAGGTAAGGCAGTTTCCCATGAGGGACTGGAGTCCCACAAGGCTCGGGGGCCTCCACATACTATCATGATGGTGTGTTTGATTCTTTTGAATATTCTTAAACTTTTACTCCATATGTGTATTATTATTTTGCATATTTTAAATATTTTATAAATGGTTTCATACTGCATGCATTCTTTGCAGCTCTTTCCATATTCGACATTAAGCTTTTGATTTCTGTGGTGTTGATATATGTAGATCTAGTTTATTCATTTTAATGGCCATATAGTATTTCACAGTTTCTCTTTCTGTTCTGCTGCTGAAAGTTAGTTAGCCTATTTCTGTGTTGGGACAATTACAAACAGTGCTGTAAAAGCCATCCTGTAAATGTCTCTGGTTCTCTGTGTGAGAACTTCTTTAGGATTAAGACCTAGAAAAGGAGATGTTGGGCCGTGTGAGTTATGCATGTTGTTTATTTGTTTTGTTAATTGTGGTTAAAATAACACATAACATAAAACTTATCATTTTAATTATTATTATTATTTTTTGAGTTGGAGTCTTACTCTGTCACCCAGGCTGGAGGACAGTGGCATGCTCCCAGCCACCACAGCCTCGACCTGCTGGGCTCAGTCTTCCAAGTAGCTGGAACTACAGGCATACACCACTATGCCCAGCTAAATTTTTTAATTTATTGTAGTGATGAGGTCTCACCAAGTTGCCAGGTCTCAAACCCGTAGGCTCAGGCAGTCCTCTCACCTTGGCCTCCCAAAGTGCTGGGATTATAGGCGTGAGCCACCACACCCGGCCTCATTTTAATTATTTAAAGTGTATAGCTTGGTGGCATTAAGCACATTCATATTGTTGTGCAACCATCACCAACATCCATGTCCAGAACATTTTCATCTTCTTAAATGGAAACTCTGTACCGACTATTCAATAACTTTTCCTCTCCTCCTCTCCCTGGTAACCACCATATTGCCTTATGTCTTTATGGTTTTGGCTACTCTAGGTGCCTCATATAAGTGGTATCATATAGTATTTGTCTTTTTTTTTTTTAAGTTAGAGTCTTTGCTCTGTCATTCAGGCTGGAATGCAGTGGCACGATCGCAGCTCACCACAGCCTCAGCCTCCTAGGTTTAGGTGATCCTTCTGCCTCAGCCTGTCCAGTAGCTGGGACCATGTCCAGCTAATTTGTTGCTGTTGTTGTTTTTTCTTTGTAGAGATGAGGTTTCACTCTGTTGCCCAGGCTGGTCTCTAACTCCTAAACTCAAGCAATCCTCCTGCCTCAGCCCCCCCAAAGTACTGGGGTTACAAGCGTGAGCCACTGCACCTGGCCTATTTGCCCTTTTGTGATTAGCTATTTCACTTAGCACAATGACTTCAAGGTTCATCCATGTTGTAGCAAGTGTCAGAATTTCCTTCCCTTTTAAAACTGAGTAATATGGTATGTGTATGCCATATTTTGTTTATTCATTTGTCTGCCCATGGACCATTAGTATTGTTTCCACCTTTTGGTTATTGTGAATAATGCTACTGTGAACTTTCACTTCTTTTGCATATATACCCAGAAGTGGAATTGGTGTATCATATGGTAATTGTGTTTAACTTTCTTTTTATTTTTTTTGGGTTGAAGTTTCACTCCATTGCCCAGGCTGGAGTGCAGTGGCATGCTTGCCATCACCCTAGTGTTTACCCGCTGGGCTCCGGCGATCCTTCCACCTCAGCCTTCTAAATAGCCGGAACTACAAGCGCGTGTCATCACACCTGGCTAAGTTTTGATTTATTGTAAAGACGGGGTCTTGCCAAGTTGCCTGGACTGGTCTTGAACCCGCGGGCTCAGGCAATCCACTTACCTTGGCCTCCCAAAGTGCTGGGATTACTGACTGAGCCACTGAGCCCGGCCTGTGTTTAACTTTTTGAGGAATCTGGTTATGCATGTTTTTAACTTTATTAGGTGTGCCATAAACATGCTTATGTATTTTGCACTTAAAATTTTTGAATCCTTTCTTAGATTTAATTCTGGGTGTGATTACTAGTTTTTAAGGATCATGGACAAATTTTTGTGAACATATTGTCAAACTGTTTATTGTGAATGTTCCAATTTATATCAGTTCCATCTGTCTAAACACTAGTTCAACTGTGAGCACTTTAATTGCAGTCTTATGGTGGGACATTTTCATGTAAAATCATATTTCCCAGCTTATTCAATATAAAGAGAAGTTATCAAGACAATTGGAAATCCAGAGTATTTTATCACATTTATTTACTTGTAAAACAAATTCAGGCCGGGCTTGGTGGCTCAATTGGTATCCTAGCACTTTGGGAGGCTGAGGCTAGAGGATTGCCTGAGCCCACCGGTTCAAGACCAGTCTGAGCAACTTGTTGAGACCTCGTCTCTACAATAAATAAATAAATTAGCCGGGTGTGTTAGCATGTACCTGTAGTTCTGACTGGTTGGAAGGCTGAGGTGGAAGAATCGCCGGAGCCCAGCAGGTCAGTGCTGAGATGGCCATGAGTGTGCCACTGCACTCCAGCCTGGACAACACAGTGAGACTCCAACTCAAAAAAAAGAAAAAAAAAACCAAAAACCAAAAAAACCCAAATTTAAATGGGCAGTAACACTCCATTTTTTTTTTTTTTTAATGTATTTTCCTGGAGATTTAATTCTGGGCGAGACTTATTCACATTCACTTTTCCTTTTAAAATAGATTTCTGCAAGTTTCTAGCTTTTTAAATTTTTTTTTTTAGAGTTGGAGTCTCTCTCACTCTGACCAGAGTTCAGTGGCACGATTACGGCTCACCACAGCCTCAACCTCCTGGGCTCAGCGATTCTTTTGCTTTAATCTCACAAGTAGTTGGGATTACAAGACGTGTGCCACCACGTCTGGCTAATTTTATTTTATTTTATTTTTGTAGAAATGAGGTCTCACTGTGTTGCTTAGGCTGATCTCAAACTCTTGGTCCCGAGCAATCCTCCCTCCTCAGCCTCCCAAAGTTTTGAGATTAGAGGCATGCGCTGCCACACCCATCCCTAGCTTTATGTCTTAGTATTGGAATCGATCTTACCTGTGATGTGGTTATCACCTGCTTTTGTAGATTTCTATACAAAACCTGTTGGAGCTACTGTTTCTGAAAAATACTGCATGTGGATTTGGCAATTTGAGCCCTCTGTAGTAGGATCCTTCCTTCTCCACCTTTCCCTTGCCCCTTGTTGCCCTTTCTTGTTGCACAACAAGCTGGCTTGCCTGAGTGGACTGTCTTGCATTCACTTGCACAAGATTGCCCTTTTGCCTCACATTGGAGCCCCTGTTTCTAAATGCAACTGAGTTGGGCGGACTGGCCATCTCTGCTTGACTGCTCCTTTCAGGGTATGTACCACTGAAGTTGGTGTGTGTGTGTGATTAGGTGATAATACCTGACACCAGGCTGTGTGGAATTGAATCAGTGTAACTGTTTATCCTTTTTCTTAGAAAGATTTGCTTCTGGTGGTAATTAAGGCCACAGCTATTGCCGAGAAGTCCCCAGTGTCGATTTTTGTTTCTGTCTCTGAAGTATAGTTGGGTTGGACTTTCCTTTCTGGTTCCAGGCAAATTTCTCTGTTTGACCTTCCCTCTCTTTAGGAGAGACTCTTTGCTGCTCATAGCAAGTGAGCTGTCCCTAGTGGGGAGAGGCAAAGAAAGAAAAGAAAAGAAAGGTTCGAAATATCCCTTGAGGCTGGAGTGTGAGCAAGGAGGCAGTGCTTTAAGGGACGGGAGAGAGGCAGGAGGGAGTTGGGGTCCTGCTTCAGGTCCTGCTTCTTGCCTGTGTCTCTGAATCCCTCAAGACCTCAGTTTCCCTTTGTATTTTAGGCCGTGGTTTCATTTATAAAATGTATTTCTAATCCTCTTCCTGCACTGCTTGCCAATATGTGAGAGTAAATGAAATGGAGTAATAGAGACAAGTACTTGGCATTGTTCAGCAAAAAAAAAAAAAAAATTGTTTTGTTTTGTTTTTGAGTTGGAGTCTTACTCTGTCACCCAGGTTGGAGGGCAGTGGCATGTTCATGGCCACTGCGGCTTCTACCTGCTGGACTCAGGCTATCCTTCTGCCTCACCCTTCAAAGTAGCTGGAACTACAGGCATGTACCATCATTGTGCTCAGCTAATTTTTCTTGATTGATTGTAGAGATGAGGTCTCACCAAGTTGCCCAGGATGGTTTTGAACTCACCTTGGCCTCCCAAAGTGCTGGGATTTATAGGCGTGAGCCACCGTGCCTGGCCTTAAAATTTTTCTTTCTTTTTTTTTTTTTTTTGAGTTGGTGTCTCACTCTCTTTCCCAGGCTGGAGTGCAGTGGCATGATTACGGCTCACTGCAGCATCGACCTTCTGGGCTTAGGTTATCCTTCTGCCTCAGCCTTCTGAGTAGCTGGGATTACAGACACGTGCCACCACGCCCAGCTAATTTTTTTGATTTTTTTGTAGAAACAAGCTCTTACTATGTTGCCAGGCTGATCTAGAATTCTAGACCTCACGCAATCCTATCACCTTGGCTTCCCAAGGTGCTGAGATTATAGGCATAAGCCACCATGCCCTGCCAGTTCAGCAAATATTTATCAAGCACTTACTGGTTATCAGGGGGAATTCTGGGTGCTAGGCAAACAGTGGAAAATGAATCAGTATCTGAAGATGATGTTGCTACTTTCTGAGGCCATTTTTGTATAATGGGACCAGTAGTGGGCCAACTACCAGTCTCAAGTCTGCTGCTGTTTTGTTCTGTGACATTTGACCACTTTCTCAGCCTCTCTGAGTACAGTATCCTCCTCCATTAAATGAGGGTGGTCAAGTCTGTAGCTTTTCTTAGCTCTAATGATCTTTTGTAATTTGTGGAATTGCAGATTTTATGGTATAGAAAGTAATTACTAAGACTGAGTCCTGTGAAGATTCTTAGGTAAGGCTCTGAACTGCATGATCCCATGATGAAGAGGAATTTTCTAGAAGGCCAACTGTTGGACATCAGTTTCAAAGTATCACACGCGTCCCTGGCACCAGTATGGCCTGTTTGTGAGTCCCTGAGTTTGTGCTCTTTATTCCCTATAATTTCAAGAAAATGGAATTGTTTCCAAGTCTGTACAGGATGGTTTGTGAGTGGCTGAGTAGGTGAGAAGTGTTTTCTTGTGAAGCCTTTAAATCAGTCACTGCCTGAAACACCCCATATTCATATGTGGAGTCATGCTCCTCATCCATCTCTCTGATGGCCAAGTGGAAACATGGTAGGTAAAGAAATGGAGTGGGATAGGGACAGGGAGGAAGACATAGGAAAAAGATGAACCTTTGTAACATGGCCATATTTGATAAGTGAAGGTTTCTTTTCTTGTTCTTTGACTGTCACCTTCAGTGTAGTCTGTAACATTCTCCCAGTTCCCAGAGTGACTCACCAGGATAGGAGATCCCTGCATGCACACTGGTGCTATGTGAGTTTAGTGCCCAACATTTAGAAATCAGGGAATCTCACATAAAAATACAGATCCTTGCTCTCTCGGCAGGGGTCAACATATTGAGGACCAGGGGACCGCCTCCTCTGTGGAGCAGGGAAGTGTTGTGAGTGATGGCCCCCAGACACAGCCCTTGGAATGTGCGACTCTTGTTCTAGCTACTCAGAGGAATTTAGGGCGTAGAGAGCTTGTCTGCAAACTTATACTTTTGTTCTGCAATGAAGGAACTGGGTCCCACACAGATGAAGATGTGACTTGCCCTAGTGACAGGGTGAAGTTGGGGCAGAACCAAGACTGGGATACCTTTCTCCACTCTTGAAGCTGGGCCCCTGGCTGGCACCTGGGGTTTCCCGGCATCTTCCAGCAGGTGGCAGTCGTGGTGCTGGTTTCCTCCCATCGTCTCTCTCCTGATGTTCCTTTCCTCTGTGCCTTCTGTTCTTCTCTTTGCTTTTGCCAAAGCTTTTCCTCTTTATCTCCCCCTTCTTTTATTCTTCCCTTTCCCCCTCTGTTTTCCCGGATCTCCTGCAGATCATATGTATATTTTGGGCTACTTCCCTGCTAGACAACTTATCTGCATGTCCTACCCCCTTTGCAGCTATGTAGATCTCTGGTCTTCTGGGCCCAGAGACCCTGTTGGAACTACCCCATTCCCTATCTGGGGGCAGCCACCACTCAGAGCATTTAACTCATCTGCGGAGGAGGAGGGCCCTTGATCCTGGAAATGCTGACTTCTTCCGAGAGGCCAGAGATCTGTCTTTTTACGGGAGACTCTCTGAGTTTTCAATGTTGGACATTAATTTAGTGTTATTACCTCTGTAAAATGTAAACATTGTTTCAGGCACCTGGCAGGTTTTATGAAGCTGGCATCAGCACAAATCCCTAATGGAGGAGCCACTTCCTAGCCCCTTTCTGGGTGAGGATCTAGCCTGAGTCAGGTGTAGAATGGACATAGCTGCTTCTACAGCCACAGAACTTCCAAAGGTGTTCTGGAAGTTGGCTGAGCCGGCTCCAGTACTCTCTATCACCTCCCAGGTAGCCCTAAGTGAAGCCTATATCCTGGGTATGAGAGTTCACTCCAAACCATATGCCTTGGAGAAAACGTATAAAGGATATAGCTCTGAAGAGGTGAAGAGCCCTATCATGTTCTGCCCGCAAAGTGGTGCTGTAAGAATGATGGGCATTGGATGGCCATTTGCTGAGCGATTGAGGGGACATTCACTACCCCATGGTACTTTCCTGCATGCTGGACAAAAACCTAGGGTGGTACTGTGAGGGGCTTGAAAAGACCTTGACACCAGATGGCCCTGCCTACTTCATGCTGAAGGCTGGGCCAGTCTGTCCTGGATAGGCAGGGGTTTGACAGAGTAGACTTGTCACTTGTTGCTGCTTCTCCTTCCCTTTGTTCCATTATTCACCCAACACTTAATGTTGCTTGAGGAATTGCTTGGGGCTGGGTTGGATGTCAGATGGGTAATTCAAAACCTTTTCTCCTGAGGAGCTCACAGTTAGTGGGGAAGAGATGTGGAGAAAACACCTCTAACACTGTAGTGAAATCATTTATGTACTAAGTACAGTGGAAGCCAGAGGAGAGAGGTCAAGGGAAGCTTTGCAATACAGGGTGACATTTGAGTGATATTTTAAGATGGAGTTTGCTAGGCAGTTTAAGGGCATTCTAGGCAGCTAAAACAGCTGGTATAAAAACCCAGATTTGTGAAAAAAAATTGTTTGGAGAATGGTGAGAAGTTGGTGTGGCTTAAGTAAAGGAAAAATGGAGAAAATAGCAGAGACTGAGCTTGGTGAGAAAAGCTGTTCGGGTATTGATTTAGCTGCTTTAACAGAGACCAAAATGATTGGAACTATTGCCTCAATAAGGGAGCCATGTATTTCTTTCTTTCTTGAAGTCCACGTGGAAGGCATTTCAGGAACACTCTCACCGCCAGAGTGTCCCAGGCTGCCAGGGTTGCTCTGTTCATCCCCTGGGCATTGATTGCCTTTTCGAATTTGGCCCAGCCACATCTTGGGGGTTGCATTACCAAAAGGAAGAGGCAAAGAATGGATACTGGGAAATAATCAGTAGCCTCTGCATTAGGAAGGTACAGGCTGAATCATGAAGCACTTTATGGGGAGCTGGGAGACTTTTAAAGCAGAGCAATACTGTAATTAAGAAAGTGCCTTTCCAAAGATGGCGTCAGCCCCAACATGACTGGCGACTATGGGACTATTACAGTAACTGGGCAAGGAGGAGATGCTAAGGCCTGTCTCCCCTGATTGTTCAAGCACCTGGCCTCTTGGTGGCTTGATTGACTGGGGGTCAGTGGGGGTTTTTGCTATTGTTGCTGCAGATTTGCCTGAAGCCATGGACATGCTGGGCTTTGGGTTTGATCAGGAAATTGATGCCTTTCATTTGAGACTTATCTGAGAACACATTTTTATAGCTTGTTACTAATATGAATTGAAGTGGGGGAGAAATGATGACCACAGCGAGCATAAAGCGTTCCTCTCCTCCAGGATGGACCAGCCATCTCCTTTCTCAGCAGGGGCTTGGATCTGCTCCAAGAAAGGGGGCAGGGCTCCTGCTCAGGCCACTGACCCTCCATGGTTCTACAGACAAATTATTTCAATTCTTGGTTCCACTTCTTTTGCTTTACAAGAGAAAATCATCCTGACACTTTCTAATTAGTCATTTTTTAATTGAACATGCCTGCTCTGTGTATGAAGTCTTCCACCTGTTTAGAACAATTAGGCATCCTGATGATGATAACCTGGGAATTCTCCTGCACTTAAGTGCACCCTTCTGGGAGATGGGCAGCAGGTGGCAGAGGGAAGAGCGTAGCTTTCAGTTGGACAGCTGAGCTGCTCATACTGGATCAGCCTCCTAGCTGCATGACCTTGAGTAATAAGATACCTCACAGCCCCTGTGCATCTCAGTTTCTTCATCTGTAAAGCAAGCAAATAATACCTGTGTCCCAGGTTGCCAGAAGGGTCAGAGAATGCTCAGGCTTGATGTTTGGCCTGGTGAAAACATTCCTGAAGGCTCTTATATGACGTTTACCTGATGTCAGGTATCTTCTCCATGAGGCAAACATGATGTCCACTTCCACAGGGAGTCCCTGGGGCCTCTGCCTCTGCAGGCAAGGTCAGGGAGAGCTTCATGGCCATCTCCCTAATTCTGTCCTATGCCCTAATTCTCAGGACCTTCCAAGCATCTGAAGACTTGCTGGTGTTTATGAGACTGGTCATGTTATGGGAAAATCAAATACAGAGTTTTTTAAAAAGGCATTTTGGCACAGCCTTACCTTTTGATGCTTTATCTCACTGGTCATCATATGCTGTAAGGAAAATGATATGTCTTGGGCATAAGGACCCACTCTATAAATAGGTTGACCTTCAGCCCTGGAAACGTGGAAGGACAGGTCAACTCTAGCTTTTGAGCAGCCGAAGGCATACTCACAGGGAAACACTATTCTTAGAATTCTTAGAAGGGATTTTTTTTTTTCCTGGAGTCTTTGCCTTCCTTACTGAATAGCATTGACACCAGAAGATTCCAGCCTGCTGTGTGGGTGTGTCATGTGGGGGAATGTGTTGGTTCCTTGCCTGTTCTCATAGGGACAGGCTGGCACTGTCTTTTGTGGAGCTTCTATGGAATGATGGTTTGATCACATCCACATTTAGGCAAGAGATGCCGTTCTCTGTTTGGCCCCCTGTTCCCTCAGTCACATGGTAGCATTTTATAGCTGTGAGACTTTCCCCAGATTTAGGCTTTATGGGAACTTACTCTTTACTAGATAGTGAGAAGAGGAAATATTTGCTGATTGTGGGCCCACCTTGAACCTTCTGGATGGTGTTTTGTTGCTAGTGAAAGATGAGAAGAAATAGGAGAAAACTCTCTTGAGCTTAGACTGCTACTAGGGGAGGACATAGCTTCTGATCACAGCAGACCATTGCAAAGTGACACAGCAGGTCTGGTCTGGGTTTTCCTGGCTGAAATGCCAAGTGTGCTTGCTGTGTCGTATCCCACATTAGGCAGAAAAGTTTCAGCGTTCAGGTTCAGATGTAGTCCCCCCACCTGGACTGAACTCCTTCCCTAAAGCTCCATGTAAAATTCTGAAATGTCCTCACTTTCTAATTATTAATTCTTTCCTTAGCCTTTTGAAAAACCATGTTTACTTCCGAAATGGAAATATTCTCCATGAAGCTTTGCATGTTGCATTGAGTGACAAAGGCTGGTGTGGGGTGGTGGAAAGCTACAGGAGGGATGGGTGCTGACAGTGTTTTCAGTGGGTTCTTGCTCAAAGGGTGATAATTTATGACTGTACACTCTCTTTTCCCACGATTCCATGTTTTTCGCCTGTTGAATAGCTTACCAATTAAACACAAAGGAGACAGAGATTTTGGTAAGTCTCTGGCATTGCTGGCCTTCTAGTCACAGGTGTCTCACATTCTGCCTGAGTGAGCAGCTCCTTTGCAGTTACTGCCTTGAAACCTTCTTGGCCTTGGCTCAAGTAGGGAGAGCAGGGAATGAACTGGTCCTTCTTGCTGTTCCTGCTTTGGTTCTGCAGTGAATCCCTGCTCCAGGCCTTCCTGTTCTCTCTGACAGCTACCTCCCAGCGGCGATCTAGTCCCATTGTACGCACCACTTATTTCCTGTGTGCACACATGCATGTGCCCATGTACTTTTGTGTGTGTGTGTGTGTGTGTGTGTGTGTGTGTGTGTGTGTGTGTGTGTGTGTGTGTGTGTATGTAGGGCTGGGCCTTCCTCCTTGAATTTGATCCTACTTTCCATGTTTTAGGAATACTTCATGATTTTGGTCCGTCCCCAGCACCCCTACCTTATTTTCCCATGCTGTTTTATTGATAAAGAATGTGTTTTTGTCCCCTGCCTTTCCTAACACTTTGGAGAGGGATGGAGGCTGAAGTATATGCTTAGTCCTCCACCTTGATCCAGGTTCTCACTTTTGTTTACTGCTTGAAGGCAAGGATATGATGGTACAGCAACTTTGTTAAGAATTGACTCCCAGTAGTATTCTTATCTTTTGGTTGTTTTTTTTTTAAAATTGAAGATTGATTTCTAGAATGGAAGACCAAGCTAACCCTCTTCTCTTGCCCAGCTGTGTGTGCCACAGGTGATTGGCTTACTTATGGGTTGACAAGACCACCGTGGTTCCCAAAAACCATTTCCCATCCTAGGTCTTAGATGCCTTATGTGAAATGAGCTGATTTGGTGAATAATATCAGAATTAGCTGATAGATAATTATCACCAACCCATGAGTATTCATTTAATTCCTTCTCTGTATTTCTCCTTTGGTAA
This sequence comes from Carlito syrichta, assembly GCF_000164805.1. Classification (NCBI taxonomy): domain Eukaryota; kingdom Metazoa; phylum Chordata; class Mammalia; order Primates; family Tarsiidae; genus Carlito; species Carlito syrichta. The sequence goes on along the minus strand of NW_007255294.1, from coordinate 764,179 downwards.
GTAAGTGCTGAGGTAGAGAAGTAGAGTACAATAGTCCATGTCTTGGTTATATTTGCTGTGTTGTTGATTTAATTAAAAGGCCTGAATTGATGTGCTTTGCATGAGTTGATTCTTCATCATAGGCTTTATTGTGGACCCCTGAGCACAGCCTTGACCAGGTCTTGTGGGTATAGGTGGTGAGTTGAAAACAACTGTGGTTGGAAGTTTGTTATCTCTCAGCAAGATGAATTGGATACTGAAATACCCATAAGACAGAACTTAAACAACGTAGAAACAGAGGCTCTGACAAAAATGCTGTGTGAATATAGAAAGGGGAAGAGAGATTAATTCTGTTTGGAGTGCTTGAAACACCAGCATGTCAGAGAAGAGGTGATATTCAAGCTGTGCCTTGAAGAATGGACACCTCTTGGTGTAATTGTTGGATCCCCACAGGAATACAAGTGTTGCAGGGGCAGGTCCATGACTGTTGTGTTCACCATTGTGTTTCCTATTCCTCTAGTACTCAAGATAGGAACGGATGAGCTGGGCTCGGTGGCTCAGCCTGTAATCCCGCGCCTTTGGGAGGCTGAGGTGAGTGGATTGCCTGAGCCCGCGGGTTCGAGACCCGCCTGGGCAGGCGAGACCTCATCTCTACAATAAATCAAAAAATCAACCGGGCGTGGTAGCGCATACCTATAATCCTAGCTACTTGGAAGGCTGAGGCGGAAGGATCGCCGGAGCCCAGCAGGTCGAGGCTGAGGTGGCTGGGAGCGGCCACTGCACTCCAGTCTGGGCGACAGAGTGAGACTCCAACTCAAAAAAAAAAAAAAGATAGGGATGGATGGATGAATGGAAGGAAGTGTGGATGAATGAAAAGATGAATGAATAAATGAAATAAAGGCAAAATTCTAAGTGAGAATAGTTTGAATAGTAAAAGAGTGACAGGGATAAGTAAGGCATATTGGTGAAATTGTAACCAGTTTAGCTTACATGTAGAATGCTCAAGAGAAAATGGCCAGAGAAAGGGTTGGAGGAAAGGCTTCGTACAGATGATGAAGGCTCAAGAATTTTGGCTTTCCCTCCCAAATAGTGTGCCCTAAATAACAGGAACTATTTTGGATAGGTCTTGTCAGGAACATACCTAATTCTAAGTTTTGAGAGTAGAGTTTAAGTTGGAAAAAGGCTTCTGATATGGCCTCGACTGGCTTCTCCGTGCTATAGATAAATAACCGAAGATGTCTGCTGCCTAAACTAAACCAAGCCACAAATTTAGTTAACTAGTCACAGCATGACCATAACCGGTTCCGGGCTCTCATTTCTTGGTTGCTTCTCTTTAGATGTGTGCAACAGCACCGATCTTCCGGAAGTTGAGATCATTAGCCTCCTGGAGGAGCAGCTGCCCCATTATAAGTTAAGAGCCGACACCATCTACGGTTATGACCACGACGACTGGCTTCATACACCTCTCATTTCTCCAGATGCCAACATTGACCTTACAACTGAGCAAATTGAAGAGACGCTGAAATACTTTCGTAAGTGGTTACCCTTTCATGTTGCAACAGCATTATGATTGCCAGTCCTTCTTAGCCATGACCCCAAATGACGTCTTGTACTGGTCACCATGTATTGTGGCCTGCCATCTCTGGAATGGTAGTCACAGAGATGTGGTGAGCCACATAAAAGGTCTCAATTTTAAATGTTCTGAACAGAAATTTTAGAATTGTGGGGACTATGTAAGAATTTAATTTGAACCAACTTTTTTTAACCATTCAGAAGAATTTGAAAAATTCCCATTTCTCCTTTTAACCAAAAGTATCATGTGACACCTTAGAAACTCTTATTGGGAAGGAGCTTGTCTGCATTTAAAACCAATGGTATTGGGAACATCTAGGCAGCTCATTTATGTGACATAGCAAGACATGAGTACCAAGATAGATGACTCTTGGATGAAAGCTCACTTAGCTGGTTATTTGAGAAAGTCAAAATTTCGCTGCAGCAGCAAAGCAGTCATGCTGATGGGCTGTAGAGCTGATACCTGTTAGAGTGAGCAGCATACTTTTTTATTTCAGTATCCTGATGACAAGGGTCTGTGACTTGATATTACAGGTTTGAAAAAAATGATAATTAAAAAAAAATTAATACTTGATGCTTCTGATGTTTGTTTAAAAGATACCTTCTTAGAAGCAACTTCACTCTTTAAATATTAATTGTGGGGCCGGGCTTGGTGTCTTAACCTGGAATCCCATCACTTTAGGAGGCCGAGGTGAGTGGATTGGCTATGCCTGTGGGCTCAAGTCCAGCCCAGGCAACTTGGCGAGACCTTGTCTCTACAATAAATAAAATATTAGCTGGGCGTAGTAGAGTGTGCCTGTAGTTCCAGCTACATGGAAGGCTGAGGTAGAAGGATCATTGGAGCCCAGCAGATCGATGCTGGAGTGGCTATGAGTGTGCCACTATACTCTAGCCTGGGTGACAGAATGAGACTCCAACTCATAAATAAATAAATAAAAATTCATGGTAGCCAATCATTTCTATAGCTGTGTATCATTGTGGCACTTAAAAAAAAAGTACAACAATTTTTTAAAGTGGAGATTACGGTTTAAAACCAATTTTTACTGCATCTAAAGGTTTTCTGTAATTATTTTTACTAATACAGACTGATCTGTTCAACTGTCTTGAATTTGTGGGATCATTTATAAAAAGCATATTGGAAATATAAGTTTCTTCTTTAGTGTACACCTGGGGCTGTTTTCAGTTTCTCTCTATTAGATATTAATAAGAAAAGAATTTTATTTAAATTGGCTTGTGTTTTTATACGTGATGCAAACCCTACAGTATCTTTGTGAACACTGCAGAAATTCAGTTTCAATAGGAATAATACTAGAATAATCCACATCAGGGTGGATGTGAAGCATGTTAGACTTGTGCTAATGTTAAAGTTGAAGCTTTGGAACACGTGGTATGTCTTGTAGTGTAAAGGAAGCTCTTTACCGGTCGTTTTTATGTCCACCAAGGAGATTTGGTATTGTATGGAAACCCAAGTTTGGAGTAACCTCCTTGGTAGGTATTATATTTGCTTCCTTCAGACTGGAGAAGTCTATGATAAAGTTAACAGGATAGTTGAATTTATAACAGAATTTTTTTTTTTTTTTTTTTTTTTTTTT